>NC_091196.1:27931022-27956022 GCF_040958095.1 Procambarus clarkii
GCCCTGGTGGACGTGCTTCATGTGCAGCTGTCGGACCTGGTGGGCGTCCAGCTGCTTCAGGGCAACCGTGCTGTGGTCAAGTTCCGCCTCCAGGCTGCCTTTCAGGTGTTTCTCGAGCGTTGTGAGGGGCGTGTTTACCCACTCCCTGATTCAGCTGGCTCAGTTAAGGTGGTGAATCTTAGTGTCACCTTGACGTCTGTGGCGATGCATGGTGCCCCCTTCGAATTTCAGGACGACTTTTTAATCTCCTGTTTTGAGCGATTTGGGACCGTGTTAAGTGTTCGTTGGAACAAGGTCGTTGCCGGGCACTGTATTGGTATGCTTGACGGCTCCCGCACCCTGACGATGTCGCTGACGTGTAGTGTACCGTCGTCGATGTCCGTGTTGGGTTACACGCTCCGCTGCTTGTACCGGGGTCAACCGCGCACCTGTTATCGGTGTGGTCACGAGGGTCACCTGGCTGCGGCGTGCGACGTGGGTGCAACTGGTAGGGTGCATGTTTTTCGTGCAGAGGATTTCCCGCCCTTGTTACGTTCGGACGGTTCTGAGGATGGAGTAGGTGCTGTGCCTGAGGCGCCTGATTGCCTGTCTGCTGCTCCGCCTGTTGGGGCGAGTTCTACGGCGACACGTCAGGTGACTGCTGTGGCCCCTGGGGTTGTTGAGCCGGTGTGTGTGGGTGTCGGGCCGTCGCCTGAGCTGCGTGTAGTGAAGGATGTCTCGGTGGAGGTCCATGTCCCGCCCCCGCCTGTGGATGTGATACCGGCTCCCGGGGACGCGGGTTCTGCTGTTTTAGAGGGGGTGCTTCGGCAGGGGGAGGTGCCTGCCGTGCCTGTGTGTGTTGGTGAGTGTAGTTCTGCTCTTTCCGTCCCTTTGCAGAAGCGTGCGCGTCGGTGTTCTGAGGCTGTTTCCCTGGATGATGTGGACAGTGTGGGTGATGTGGCCTCTGTGGACTCTTCGGACGGTGCGGGTGTGGCCTGTGTGGATGTGAAGATGGTGGCCGTGCCTGCGGCGGGGCCTGCTGGGCGTGGTGTGGTGAGGCCTGTCTCGAAGCGTTCACGGCGGGCTCGGAGTGTGTCTCCCCTTCGTGGTGTGCCTTGGGAGGAGGTGGGGGAGTATGGTAATCTGGCGCCCCCCGCCGAGAATGGTGGTGCTGTGAGGGGCTCCGACGTTGCTACCTGTGCCTCTCCTCCTGCGTCTCCTGCTGTTGGATCTCCGCAGTGGGGGGTTGTCCCTGCTGATCGGGACCTCATCGTGATGTTGCGGAAAGATGTGCGCCAGAGGGCCTCGGCTCCTGTGCCCGGTGGTGGGGTCGGTGCCGCGCCTGCGTCCCCTGCTGTATCCCCTCCTTCCTTGCTCCAGTCTGGGGATTGCCTAGTCCCGTCTGCTGGGGTCGTGCCCTGTGAGGGTCCAGAGTTGGGCCCTTATCGGGATGCCCGGGTGCTTCCGATCCCGTGGTGCTCGTCCACTGTCTGGGTGTCGCGGGTGAAGGAGTTTGTGTATAGGGTGCCGGATAGGATGTCTCAGCCGAGGGCGCCGCCTGGTGGCCGGCTGCCCGCTGACCTGCGGGTGATATGGGAAGCGTACTGCTTGCGCTTTCCGATACACAAGTTTCCGGAGAAGTATTAGTTCCCGTCTTGCGCACGCTGCTAAGCCGTGCATGGATCAGCTGCCACCGTGATCACGACGCCCCCCCCCCCCCCGGTGCGGGGAGTCTCCCTCTAACGTTCGCCTCTGTTTTCGTCGCCACTCCTCTCTCTACGGCCCATTACATCTACCGCTTTTGACTTTCTACTCCTCCTAACCGTCAACGCGTCTCCTTACATCTGTCCTGGTGCAGTCATCGGGAGGGTTACCCCTTCATGCAAACTGCGCCTATTCTCAAGAAGAAGAGTTAAGACCAGAGTCGTTGGAGCAAATTCGGCTCCTATAATTCTCTTGGACGAAGTGTTATGGAGATCAACTTAAGTGTTCTACCATCATCAACACGCTGTCAACAACCACAAGGGAAGTGTCGTTCCGAAATCTTATCTAAGTCATTATTGGCCAGTAATGTTATGTTAGGATTATTTCAGGTTAGAACACGAACGATCGACTTAACACAGGTAATTAAGCCTTGGTCCTTATCTTATCTAATATACAGTGTTTTCTCTGATATAGCTGTCATATATTAGGTTTCCGGCTTACAGCTAGTGCCCTTTGACAGGAACAAGAAGAGGAAGCAATAATTAATCTTGGTACATCAGTTACTTGGGTGATGGAAGCTAGCCTCTCACGAGGATAATTTGGCGTCTACATCCTAGTTATATCTGGTGGACTAGGCCTGCCAAACAATAAGATAAGGCACCTCCAACTTTATTAATATATGTAGTTTAATACTGTAATTTGATTGGCTACATATATATAAATATAATATAAATCCCCCCTAATGTGCAATTTGTGAGACTATTGCAGAAATACAGTCCACTAATCATACCAATTGGTATCGAAATATATAAATTAACGTAAATATAATCTCTATATAAATTCATATAAATTAAATAAATATAAATCTCACAGGTCGGTTCCCACAATGATAACCGGAATCACCTCAAGGTAGTTAGGTAGGCAGGCGGAGGCGTCTCTCGACAGTTGCTGGCTGCGTTCCCAAATTTCTAATTTCATCTTATTAACTGACAATTTAAGCGTCACGAAATAGCCGTTTGGCAACAGATGTTATGGCTTAACCTTGCGGCCATCTTTTGGCACTAAACCCTGGTCGGGCAAGTGTACCCCTGGTCGGGCAAGTGTACCCCTGGACGGGCAAGTGTACCCCTGGTCGGGCAAGTGTACCCCTGGTCGGGCAAGTGTACCCCTGGTCGGGCAAGTGTACCCCTGGTCGGGCAAGTGTACCCCTGGTCGGGCAAGTGTACCCCTGGTCGGGCAAGTGTACCCCTGGTCGGGCAAGTGTACCCCTGGTCGGGCAAGTGTACCCCTGGTCGGGCAAGTGTACCCCTGGTCGGGCAAGTGTACCCCTGGTCGGGCAAGTGTACCCCTGGTCGGGCAAGTGTACCCCTGGTCGGGCAAGTGTACCCCTGGTCGGGCAAGTGTACCCCTGGACGGGCAAGTGTACCCCTGGTCGGGCAAGTGTACCCCTGGTCGGGCAAGTGTACCCCTGGTCGGGCAAGTGTACCCCTGGTCGGGCAAGTGTACCCCTGGTCGGGCAAGTGTACCCCTGGTCGGGCAAGTGTACCCCTGGTCGGGCAAGTGTACCCCTGGTCGGGCAAGTGTACCCCTGGTCGGGCAAGTGTACCCCTGGTCGGGCAAGTGTACCCCTGGTCGGGCAAGTGTACCCCTGGTCGGGCAAGTGTACCCCTGGTCGGGCAAGTGTACCCCTGGTCGGGCAAGTGTACCCCTGGTCGGGCAAGTGTACCCCTGGTCGGGCAAGTGTACCCCTGGTCGGGCAAGTGTACCCCTGGTCGGGCAAGTGTACCCCTGGTCGGGCAAGTGTACCCCTGGACGGGCAAGTGTACCCCTGGACGGGCAAGTGTACCCCTGGACGGGCAAGTGTACCCCTGGACGGGCAAGTGTACCCCTGGACGGGCAAGTGTACCCCTGGACGGGCAAGTGTACCCCTGGACGGGCAAGTGTACCCCTGGACGGGCAAGTGTACCCCTGGACGGGCAAGTGTACCCCTGGACGGGCAAGTGTACCCCTGGACGGGCAAGTGTACCCCTGGACGGGCAAGTGTACCCCTGGACGGGCAAGTGTACCCCTGGACGGGCAAGTGTACCCCCTGGACGGGAAAGTGTACCCCCTGGACGGGCAAGTGTACCCCTGGACGGACAAGTGTACCCCTGGACGGGCAAGTGTACCCCTGGTCGGACAAGTGTACCCCTGGACGGGCAAGTGTACCCACGGACGGACAAGTGTACCCACGGACGGACAAGTGTACCCCTGGTCGGGCAAGTGTACCCCTGGTCGGGCAAGTGTACCCCTGGTCGGGCAAGTGTACCCCTGGTCGGGCAAGTGTACCCCTGGACGGGCAAGTGTACCCACGGACGGACAAGTGTACCCCTGGACGGGCAAGTGTACCCCTGGACGGGCAAGTGTACCCCTGGACGGGCAAGTGTACCCCAGGTCGGGCAAGTGTACCCTGGAGGAGCTTGGTGGCACAGACAGGTTCTGTTATACCTACACTCCCACAAGCTTATGTTTAGACATTTTCTCCAAGATTTCTTAAACGTGAATTCTTGTATTTATTTGCGTCAGTGACAAGCACAACTTTGATCTGAATAACTTTATTTACATAATGATACGAACAACCAACGACAGATAATTATTGCACAAAAACGAAAATCTTCTTTCCCAAAATTTTCTGCGGCTGTTGTTGTTATAGATTCAGCTACTCGGAACAAGTTGCAAGTAGCACGGGCTATGGTGAGCCCGTAGTGGACTTACCTGGCACAGGAGCGGTGCTCGTCTTCTGCGGAGCCTCGCGGGTTCAAAGACCGTTTCTTCTGAATCACAAAGATTCAAGATTCGTCGTCCCTTCACTTTCTAGTCTGTGATTTAGTCAACTTTCCAGGTTCGCTCGTATTGCCAAACTACCACTGATATACAATGGGCTATACAATGCGAGTCATGGTAATTCCTATGGAGAAAAAAACAGGCAACGAAAACTAGTCTTGTTTCTTCCGGAAATACTAGGCCTATTTCTTTTCACCCTGCATATGGTGACACATTTATTGGGGAAGTGAGTTCCTGGGAGGTGAGGCGAGGTCAGAGACCACACCATTTTGGCCCCTCACATGTTTCCGACCTCTCCCCTCCCTCCCTCAGCCAACATGTCTGCTAGAGGTGGTTCACTACAGACCCAGTGACCTGTTGCTGCTCGGCCCATAGGCATGCTGCTCCACCCCAGGACCAGCAACACTTAACTTTCACCCTCATTAATATTTCCAAACGCGCGCGCTCACTCTTTCCTCACTAACATGCATGTGTCTTTGGTGTTAATCATTATGTAGAAAATAGAATGTCTGTCTATCTGTCCAAAGTAGGAGGACAGACGCCTGTGGAGAGAGGACGGGGAGGGGTAAAAAGAGAGAGAGAGAGAGAGAGAGAGAGATAGAGCGGGGGGGGCAGGGAGGAGTAGAGAGAGAGACGACCGGGAGGAGAGAGGAGACCCGGGTACAGCCGGGTTTCCAGTATAGTGTTCCATATATTTAGTAATCGATTGATAAAGACTTTACATAACAACTACGGGCTCACCATAGCCCGTGCTACTTGGAACTTTGTTCCAGGTAGCGAATCTTTAACAACAACAGATAAAGATTAAGCCACACACAGGAGGTGGCACGGGCATGAATAGCCCATAATGTTTAGTATTTTAACTGGACCTTATTAATGAATAAATGCTGGCAGTTGTTCCATTTTCTGTTCCACTGAGGCTAATAGAAAGTCTACGTCTTGTCACGCAACTGCGCTTGTAGTAATGGCAGATTTAATGTGATATTTTAAAATTTAAAAAAAAAACAAGTGGCCAGTGCGGAAAAATAATATAAACGTTGTCAGCAAAATATTGGCAACAATTAAATGTTGGCAGAGGTTTTTAACTTTTTTTTTTAAGTTTCAAGGAAAATGGGTAAAAATTAAATATAGGTAATTGGACATAAGTTATTTATATCAGATGTATTATTGAACGTTTTGGCGCCATTTTTTGTGTGGGGGAAAATTAAAATCTAAAAACTATATTGTGTGGTTAAATCATTGATGAGTCGTCAGTCCCCATTCCTTATCAACCTAACAAAAGTGTTCTGGAAAATCGTGTACTTTTTAAATAAAGATCTTGCAATTTTTTAATTCTTTTTTAATAATTCTATAAAACGACATTTAACCCGTCCAATAACTCCAATTGAATAAAGAATAATATTTACTAACTAATTTACAGCAAAACATATATTTTTATTAGATATGTTAATTCAAATTTGCTAGGAAAAATATATATCAGTTTTAAAGAGTAAAAATTAAAGAGTAAAAGTTAAAATAGTGTTCCCCCTATACGTTAAGAAAACGTGATCCTTGCTAACTTTGTTGCAGCAGTGACTCGTCTATATAATAATAATAATAATAATAATAATAATAATAATAATAATTTTTAATTTATGCAAAAGTTCACACATACATACTTCGGCTGTAAGAAGGTTGTGTGATTCCTGGGGCAAGTCATATACAATGCCTTAAACAGAGCGTTCAAGGCTTATCATTGGGGGAGGGGGGGGGGGGGTAACTAACAAAAACTTTTTAAAAATTTACTGCTTAAACACAAGGAATAAAAAAAAAAGTATAAAATTTTTACACAGCAATAGCACATATTCAGTAATTGATGTTCAATAACAGCAAAAGCTGGATTGACGGGAAGCAAGATAGGCCCAGTTTATTCTCTCCCCCCCCCCCAACAAGGTGCCCTCTGGAGTACAACGTTCAAGTCAAATACTGACATAACATAAAACAGTATTTGACTAATAGCTTCAAACATGGCCAAGTAGGTTATGACAAGACGTGTTTCATTTACAATCAGCCTGTGTTGTAAACACTCCGTAAATCAACGTACCAAACAACTTACCTAACCTAACCTAGTCCTAACTATGCATAAACCCGCAATCTGTAATAATAATATAGATTGCCGTTTGATAAAACGTATATTTTGATTACCTGATAACTAAAGGGGAAAACTGATAAAACCAAAAAAATTATTTTGGAAAAATATATATATTATTAATCCGCGATAAAGATTCATCGGAGTACCCGGGTTCGATTCCCGGGAGGAATAGAAATAGCTGGCCATGTTTCCTTTCACCTAATACGACTGTTCAACTAGCAGTAAATTGGTACCCAGAAGTTAGTCAACTATTGTGGAGTTAACTAACTCCACAACATCCTGGGGCAGGGTCAGAAATTCGACCTTGAGACGACCCTGATATAAGTCTAATGTGTACACACACACACACACACACACACACACACACACACACACACACACACACACACACACACACACACACACACACACACACACACACACAAAAGAACGTTTTTAGTGTCAGAATGGTTGACAAATGGAATGCATTAGGAAGTGATGTGGTGGAGGCTGACTCCATACACAGTTTCAAGTGCAGATATGATAGAGCCCAATAGGCTCAGGAACCTGTACACCTGTTGATTGACAGTTGAGAGGCGGGACTAAAGAGCCAGAGCTCAACCTCCGCAAGCACAACTAGGTGAGTACAACTAGGTGAGTACACACACACACACACACACACACACACACACACACACACACACACACACACACACACACACACACACACACACACACACACGCACACGCACACGCACACGCACACGCGCGCGCGTGCGCAGGCTGCCTGTCCCAGATAAAGCTTATTATAATAATTAAAATCATAGTAAATCAGTAATTGACTCACAAATTGGCCTGAAGGTCAACAGCTCCGAGGGTATTGTTATCGTGCAGAAGGAACCCAACTCAACCTGACCTGACCTAACATTTCTAGACTACCTGTTCCGGGGACAAAACCAGCCGAGCCAGACAGTAATCACGTAAATCAGTGAGGTGTTAAAGTGAGGCCGCTGACGCTGGTATTACCACACGGATATGCACTGTTAAAACTGGTTTACCAACCGCTTATAACTTGTCGCTCGCGCTAACGCTTAATTACAATAATTTCGCTGAAACAATAATTCCGCCGAGACAATAAGCGTTCTTCTGTGGCCAGTTTCGAGCCTACTTGTATATTTTTACAACCCAGATGAGAGGGGAGGGGGGGGGGAAGCAGGTTTTTCTGGTGATAATTTGATCATTAAGGCCGTTGCTTGGATCAGCCAGCAGGCTCACCGATCCATCACAACCCAGTTGATCCGGTACTTCACTTCAAGAATCATACTATTTCCAGTTCGAAAATTATAACGTTTGTGCCAGCTGTTGATTGATTGATGTTTATATGATTGATGTTGATTGATTTTATATGATTGATTGTTGATTGTTTATTGATTGATGTTGATTGATGTTTATATTGTCGGGAAGAATGACCAATCATTGGTTTCTGATGTGAGTGTTCTCTGTTCTTGTGGTACTTCTGTTCTTCTGTGGGTGTGTTCAACGCTTCCTACCATACGTATCGCTCCAATAAGTTTTTTTTATTATTATTGAATTATATTTTATTGAATATCGAATAATTGAATACTGAATAATATTTTATTTATTATTGGGTAAATGAATTGTGGGGTTCAGTCCCTGAGCCCATTATATGTCTCTGTAACCCTTTCCACTACCGCCCACAAGATGGGTATGGGGTGCATAATAAATGAACTAAACTATTATTATTTTCAACCACAGACGTGGCCACACATTTACAGTGCTAATCAACATATATACATTTTCGTCTGTCCTCCATGGACAGGGTTAGAGATGTGTTAAACATATAGTTGAGGGGTTTATTGAAGCTCCAATAAGTTGTTTGATTATAGCAGGGAAGCCTAACCCTCTGGTATATATCCATGTATATAGTGCAGTTTGGGAGCCTAATCTTCGAGTCGCTTCCATGTATACATACTATGCATATTATATCGTGTCTCTAGCCCAGCCCGTCCTCTCGAGCTTTCACGTCACTAAACTGATGTACTAAATTGACCGAACCTAACCTAACCTAACCGAGGACCCACGAGTAGAAAACGAGACCACGTCAATTATGCGAGCAGCGGTGATTTTTAGTATATCACTTTTTTCGGCTTTAGGAAAATCAGAATGCTATGTACTGTTGGAGAGGACGGCCTGGTTAGTCAGTCTAGGTTAGATTAGGTTCGGGCAATTTAGTACATCAGTTTAGTGACTGTGTACACTCC
This sequence comes from Procambarus clarkii, assembly GCF_040958095.1. NCBI lineage: Eukaryota > Metazoa > Arthropoda > Malacostraca > Decapoda > Cambaridae > Procambarus > Procambarus clarkii. The sequence goes on from NC_091196.1 coordinate 27,939,921, forward strand.
AGAGGATGGACGGTTCACGAGAGAACAATTTGAGTGCTTTGAGACGGTTTCGGTAATTAATCTGGTAATCCAGTAATCATGCCTATTTATGCAGTAGATGTTCAATACACCTTCTACGCCAGATTACACTCCCGCCCTCTTGGTAGAGGCGAGCACCCACAAGTATGCAAGGCGGGATAGTACTAGTGATTTTGGGACTAGTTGGGGATTTTGGGACTAGTTGGGGATTTTGGGACTAGTTGGGGATTTTGGGACTAGTTGGGAAGTCCATTAGCCGCAAAACTATACATCTCCATAACGTTCACAGATGTCAGTAGTACTGTTATTGGTAGTAGTATTGGTAGTATTGGTATTAGTTGTTCTGGTTATTAGTAATTAATTATCAAATGAAGGCACCAAACCTTGGTTATTAGTAGCAGTAAAAAGTTAATAAAAATGTTAATAAAGCCATGGTAGTTGCAGTAATAATATTAGCGATGACAGTAAAAACAACACAAGTTTAACACAAGTCTAACACAAAACAAAAAGTCCCAAAACCATTAAACTTAAAAGAACTTCACTAAAACAGTTCTTCTGTTTTACTCTTCACAAGTTCCCGACTGAATACATTGTATATAAAAATCTTTCTGGGGTATGTGAGGAAAATAGATAAGAATGAACATGCAATTGAGGAGCTTTGAGGCTCAGATACTCACGAGTAACGAGGCTGGGAACTGGTATCCACCACCCTGCAAACACACACAATCAATGATTAGTTAGTCGGAATGGCAGAGATTGATAGATTGGTAACTTATCTAACGTTATAAGGTCCCAGGCCGGGCTCGGGGAGTAGAGGCACTCCCGAAACCACCTACAGGTAAGATCCAGGTAAGATCTGGCCCAAGAAGACCACATGGATTTTCTCTAGAACATAAGGAAAACTGCAGAAGGCCTAATGACCCCCATATGGAAACTCTTCCCACGTCAGAAACTCCGTCTGGGTTCGAGTCCTGGCCAAGGAGGATTTACTAGGCGCCAATCCGTGCCATGCAAGCCGTGATTGGGTACCTGGCTGTTAGCCAATTGGCGGATCATGTTGGATTTAGTGAGCCTTTTAATGATTAAAAATGTTATATAATTGCAGGAAAACCACAAATAAAATGGATACCCTATTTTCTTATTAATTATTTAATGTGTGAATAAGAAGGCAGGATAATTATCCAATACACGAAACTTTGAAACGTAGGATACAATGTAATATTATGGCCAACCTCACTGTTCACTCTCACTTATAATAGGTTATCTTGAGATGATTTCGGGGCATTAATGTCCCCGAGGCCCGGTCCTCGACCAGGCCTCCACCCCCAGGAAGCAGCCCGTGACAGCTGACTAACACCCAGGTACCTATTTTACTGCTAGGTAACAGGGGCATAGGGTGAAAGAAACTTTGCCCATTGTTTCTCGCCGGCACCCGGGATCGAACCCGGGACCACAGGATCACAAGTCCAGTGTGTTGAAGTCCAGTAATATGAAACACTTCTTTACTGAAAACTATAAAAACTATATGTAACTAATGTGTACTTTACTCCTTTGTAATAATCATTTGTTAATTAATGTATACTTCATTGTCATACACATAAAAACTAATATAATTATCCAATTTTTGTCATCAGCTGAGAATACCAGATACATTTAGCTGACTGTTTGAGATTGCTGTGGTTCCTGGGATCAGTGGCCTCAACCCGTAGTCTCCCCACGGCTCTGTATCTGTCGTCAATGACATAATTTGCTGCACAGATCGACAAAATGGCGTCGGACGTGAACTATTCGATCGTGTTTAGACATTTCAAAGATTCCCTCGTGAACCCGTATACTGTGTGTGGCTCAGGTGTGACCTTAGTGTGGACCAGTGTGGCCTTGGTGTGGCTCAGGTGTGACCTTGGTGTGGCCCAGGTGTGACCTTGGTGTGGCTCAGGTGTGACCTTAGTGTGGACCAGTGTGGCCTTGGTGTGGCTCAGGTGTGACCTTGGTGTGGCCCAGGTGTGACCTTGGTGTGGCTCAGGTGTGACCTTAGTGTGGACCAGTGTGGCCTTGGTGTGGCTCAGGTGTGACCTTGGTGTGGCCCAGGTGTGACCTTGGTGTGGCTCAGGTGTGACCTTGGTGTGGACCAGTGTGGCCTTGGTGTGGCTCAGGTGTGACCTTAGTGTGGACCAGTGTGGCCTTGGTGTGGCTCAGGTGTGACCTTGGTGTGGACCAGTGTGGCCTTGGTGTGGCTCAGGTGTGACCTTAGTGTGGACCAGTGTGGCCTAGTTGACAGGCGACACAATAGAGGGCAGCTGGGATTAGTCTCAATTGAAAAGCTAAAACAAAACACTATGTGCTGGTAACTTTGCGAGGACGAAGACCACTCAGTCACCGAACCCTGTAGTGAACTGACCCGCTGTACCTTCTTGTGTGAGCCCCGGTGGTACAGTCGGCTTCGTTCTCGACTCACATGAACGTTCTTGTGAATGTTTACTACACCCTCACCCACACCACTACACCCTCACCCTACACCACTACACCCTCACCCTACACCACTACACCCTCATCCTACACCACTACACCCTCACCCTACACCACTACACCCTCACCCTACACTACACCCTCACCCTACACCACTACACCCTCATCCTACACCACTACACCCTCACCCTACACCACTACACCCTCACCCTACACCACTACACCCTCACCCTAGACCACTACACCCTCATCCTACACCACTACACCCTCACCCTACACCACTACACCCTCACCCTACACCACTACACCCTCATCCTACACCACTACACCCTCACCCTACACCACTACACCCTCACCCTACACCACTACACCCTCACCCTACACCACTACACCCTCACCCTACACCACTACACCCTCACCCTACACCCTCACCCTACACCACTACACCCTCACCCTACACCACTACACCCTACACCACTACACCCTCACCCTACACCACTACACCCTCACCCTACACCACTACACCCTCACCCTACACCACTACACCCTCACCCTACACCACTACACCCTCACCCTACACCCTCACCCTACACCACTACACCCTCACCCTACACCACTACACCCTCACCCTACACCCTCACCCTACACCCTCACCCTACACCCTCACCCTACACCCTCACCCTACACCACTACACCCTCACCCTACACCCTCACCCCTACACCCTCACCCTACACCACTACACCCTACACCCTCACCCTACACCACTACACCCTCACCCTACACCACTACACCCTCATCCTACACCCTCACCCTACACCCTCACCCTACACCACTACACCCTCATCCTACACCCTCACCCTACACCCTCACCCTACACCACTACACCCTCACCCTACACCACTACACCCTCATCCTACACCACTACACCCTCACCCTACACCACTACACCCTCATCCTACACCCTCACCCTACACCACTACACCCTCACCCTACACCACTACACCCTCATCCTACACCCTCATCCTACACCCTCACCCTACACCACTACACCCTCACCCTACACCACTACACCCTCACCCTACACCCTCATCCTACACCCTCACCCTACACCACTACACCCTCACCCTACACCACTACACCCTCACCCTACACCACTACACCCTCACCCTACACCACTACACCCTCACCCTACACCACTACACCCTCACCCTACACCACTACACCCTCACCCTACACCCTCACCCTACACCACTACACCCTCACCCTACACCACTACACCCTCACCCTACACCACTACACCCTCATCCTACACCACTACACCCTCACCCTACACCACTACACCCTCATCCTACACCCTACACCCTCACCCTACACCCTCACCCTACACCACTACACCCTCATCCTACACCCTCACCCTACACCACTACACCCTCACCCTACACCCTCACCCTACACCACTACACCCTCATCCTACACCACTACACCCTCGCCCTACACCCTCGCCCTACACCCTCACCCTACACCACTACACCCTCATCCTACACCCTCACCCTACACCACTACACCCTCATCCTACACCACTACACCCTCACCCTACACCCTCACCCTACACCCTCATCCTACACCACTACACCCTCACCCTACACCCTCACCCTACACCACTACACCCTCATCCTACACCACTACACCCTCACCCTACACAACTACACCCTCATCCTACACCACTACACCCTCACCCTCACCCTACACCACTACACCCTCATCCTACACCACTACACCCTCACCATACACCACTACACCCTCACCCTACACCCTCACCCTACACCACTACACCCTCACCCTACACCACTACACCCTCATCCTACACCACTACACCCTCATCCTACACCACTACACCCTCATCCTACACCACTACACCCTCATCCTACACCACTACACCCTCGCCCTACACCACTACACCCTCGCCCTACACCACTACACCCTCATCCTACACCACTACACCCTCACCCTACACCCTCATCCTACACCACTACACCCTCACCCTACACCACTACACCCTCACCCTACACCACTACACCCCTCATCCTACACCACTACACCCTCATCCTACACCACTACACCCTCATCCTACACCACTACACCCTCATCCTACACCACTACACCCTCATCCTACACCACTACACCCTCGCCCTACACCACTACACCCTCGCCCTACACCACTACACCCTCATCCTACACCACTACACCCTCATCCTACACTACACCCTCACCCTACACCCTCATCCTACACCACTACACCCTCACCCTACACCACTACACCCTCACCCTACACCACTACACCCTCATCCTACACCACTACACCCTCACCCTACACCACTACACCCTCATCCTACACCACTACACCCTCGCCCTACACCACTACACCCTCATCGTACACCACTACACCCTCATCGTACACCACTACACCCTCATCGTACACCACTACACCCTCACCCTACATCTTCACCACAATCCAACACCCACAGCGTGACACACTTCTCCTCCAGTCACATATACCGTTAGTGAGAGGTAGTTTGGCCACGTTCTACCTGGAGAATGTTTCGAGAGTGTTACTCCCCGAGTTCGTCCTCATTCGACTTGTGATATCTTGGTCCAACAGGCTGTTGCTTGGAGCGGCCTGCAGGCCCACAAATGTACTACAGCGCACCTAACTTGTGTCTACCTTGTGTAATTTCCAGGGATCAACGGTTCCGCGGCCCGGTCTCTGACCAGGCCTCGCGGTCTGTCGTCTGGTTAACCAGGCCGTTGGACGCGGTTGCTCGACGCCGGACGTAAGAAGTAAGTAATTATCAAAAGAAGGCACCAAACCGGGAAGGCTGTGTAGCACCATCAAAGTGCGAAATAATCAGAGGGCGCTAAATATCACCAAGAATGACAATACGAGAACAAAAACGCACTAGGCGAACGATATCAAAAGTATCCGATTCACCAAGAATTCTATCGAGGGACAGGTGACCGCGAGGGGCGGTCGGAAAGCAAGACACACGCTCGTCCTGGAAGTCAGGACATTCAACAAGGATATGCACAACTGTAAGAGGGACAACGCAATTTGGACAATAAGGAGCAGGGCGGCGCTCCATTAAGTGACCGTGGGTTAAGCGGGTATGGCCAACCCGCAGCCTTGCCAAAGCAGTTTCCCACCGCCGGTTACGGTGGTAGGAGCCGGACGTATGAATCACAGCCTGGTTGATCAGGTATTCATTGAAGGTGTTTGTTAAGTTCTCTCTTCAACACGGTGAGGCCTGGTTAGTCCGGACCTTCTTGCAAGACGTTATGGCCAATCATCCCCATAATCATAGCAGGTAATGGCCCGGTGACGACATCTATTTGAACAACACCACCTACAGACAGTACGAGAGATTATTACGCCCAAATGCGTTCGAAGACTGCGCCAGTATTGATCATTATACGCTGTTTATCTTGGCATTTTGTCGAAAATAGATCATGGTGACCACACCAGCAGAAGCTAATGGTGGTCTCCGTGAGAATGCAGCGTTCTCTTGCTCCCTCGACGAGCACTGAGTCACCATTAACAACTCTCCCTTTCGTTAATGGTTGCGTATAGTGACAACGGCGTCTTTTAAGAGTTCCTGGGAGCAACACCGCTTTCTACGCACACACTAATGCCTGTTTGTTCCGCCAGATGGCCTGGAGAGATGTAAACAAACCGCAGTGAGCAGTGAAGGTGTTTCTCAACGCTTGGAGCTCCTTCCTGGCTCCTCCCTGCTAACCACAACGCCTTGCTCTCCTCTCCAAGATTATGGTGAAGAATTATTTATGTGTCGCTGACTCTGTCTTGTATAAAGACTTCCCATCTTTTAAATTGTGATACAATTGCTTCAAGTACCTCTGAGAGCTTTCACCACATGCTGAAGCAGGTCTGACCAAAATGTAGCAGGTCTGACCACGTACGTTATGCCAATATGTAACTGAATGTGAACAAATTTCAAGTGTTTACAGACAACTCTATCATTAAGTTTGAAGATATGTTCAGATTTGTTTTTTTTTCGGGATGACATTACTCAAAATCCTAGCCAGGAATCCTAAGTTTGTTTATTGTAAGTGCATGAAATAAGCCTTGCCCTTCCTGCAAGACTGTTTCCTGGTGATATCATGTACCACAACATTAGGTCAGATTCACGAAAGCACTTACGCAAGCACTTACGAACGTGTACATCTTTCCTCAATCTTTGACGGCTTTGGTTACATTTATTAAACAGTTTTCAAGCGTGAAAACTTCCCATTCAACTATTGTTATTGTTATAAACAGCCTCCTGGTGCTTCGGAGCTCATTAACTGTTTAATAAATGTAACCAAAGCCGCCAAAGATTGAGAAAAGATGTACACGTTCTTAAGTGCTTGCGTAAGTGCTTTCGTGAATCTAGCCCCTTGGCTACAACTATGTACTTACATCACGTTCTTTGTAACAATCTCCTATTTGAGAAATATTTCTCAAATATTAATAAAAATAAATTTAAATTATCGAATATAAATATTCGATAATTTAAATTTATTCCTGGCGACCAGATTCGACAACAAATTCGAACGGTGTGATAATGAAGTTATAAACCACAGGTACAGCAAGACTGGCAGGCGCGACAGAGGAAGACCTCACTCTCTCGTAGCTACTGGTTGGTGAGCACCAGCCCATTACTCGACAAATAGAGTGAAACCACAAGTACATAGCTTCAAAGCAAAGGACCAACGTAAACATTTACAGTAAAAGTAGTTTCAAAGAGTAGTGGTAAGACGGGACACCACGAGCAGCTGTAATTACACTCAGGTAATTACACTCGGGTAATTACAACCATATGAGGAGGAAGACATCTCCGAGTGACAAGTAACCGCATGGGTCAAGGGACGGGCAGAGCCACGGAAAAATTACAAGGATGTTTAGGAGGGAGTTTTCAGGGGAAAGCGCCAAGCCAATACGGCTATATAGCACTGGGAAGGAGTCAGGATAAGGATTTGGGGATGGGACGGGGAAGGAAGGAACGGTGCCCAACCACTTGGACGGTCGGGGATTGTACGCCGACCTGCATGAAGCCAGACTGTCGCTCTACCGTCCAGCCCAAGTGGTTGAGTAGGATGTTTAGGAGAAACTAAACAAAAATTCTAGGCTTTTCATCTGGAACATGAACCGCCCCGGAGCCTACCAGTCACCACCCATATCAAGGCTGAGGGAAATGATAGTGACATCAGAAGAAGGCAACTTTTGAAAGACGTGAATGGGACGAAATCAGTACAGTCGGCCCAGGCGGACGCTCACTGGATTCTGGAAGCAGCAGCAGCTGTTGCCTTGTGAAGCTCCAGTGACGAGGAAAGCAGTCAATGCTTTTCACCTTTATACAAGAATGAAGAAATACTATAAGCCACTGAACTATAGATTGATGTCACTATCAAGCGTACACCTAACGGAGGCAATGAGTCAGTAACGTGGCTGAAGTACGTTGACCAGACCACACACTAGAAGGTGAAGAGACGACGACGTTTCGGTCCATCCTGGACCATTCTCAAGTCGATTGTAGCTTGAGAATTGTCGACAAAAAGACAATCGACTTGAGAATGGTCCAGGACGAACCGAAACGTCGTCGTCCCTTCACCTTCTAGTGTGTGGTCTGGTCAACAGTACACCCTACGGATCTACGATATACTTAAGAGACTAAGATATATAGAGACGCCAAATCAAACCATTTAGAAACAAGCAACTTCGTCAGTGATCATTAACGTGGGTTTATGGAAGTCATGCATGACACTTCAACTTGAATTCTACAACAAAATAACAGTGATAAAAACCAGAAGCTGCACATTCCTCGACTATCAGAGAGCATTTGACATACTCCCAAAGAGGAGAGACTTGTTTAAGCTGGAGAAGAAAACTGAACTGCAGAACTGCTTGGCTAAACAGGTACCCGGGGTAAGAAATGTCGCTAGAACAACAGTGGAAGTGATCCAGCGAGAACTGGAGAAGTGTGTAGTGGAGTTACCGGATCAGCCTGGCTGTGATAGTCACATGGGGGTTTTCGCTACGCAGTCTCTCTCTCAGACCAGGGGCCAGATTCACGAAGCAGTTACGCAAGCACTTACGAGCCTGTACATCTTTTCTCAATCTTTGGCGGCTTTATTTACAATTATTAAACAGTTAATGAGCTCCGAAGCACCAGGAGGCTGTTTATAACAATAACAACTGTTGATTGGGAAGTTTTCATGCTTGTAAACTATTTAATAAATGTAACCAAAGCCGTCAAAGATTGAGGAAAGATGTTGACCAGACCACACACTACTACTATCCCCTACACCTTACTTTCCTCCTCAGCTCTCTCTTGCCTATTTATTGCCTGTCCCTACCTCCTCATCACAATCGACTTGAGAATGGTCCAGGACGGACCGAAACGTCGTCGTCCCTTCAACTTCTAGTGTGTGGTCTGGTCAACATACTTCAGCCACGTTATTGTGACTCATCGCCTTCATTGAGGAAAGATGTACACGTTCGTAAGCACTTATGTAACTGCTTCGTGAATCTAGCCTGGCCAGTCACCAGGGGAGGCCGCCAATAAACAAGTACTGTACTTGCATTGCTTAGTCAAAATGGTGCAAACTGTGGGTCTATTCTCAATCGATTTGCTGTAGCTTCGAAAATACTGTTTATCCTCTAGAGTCTATCCTTCAGAGTCTTAGAGCCTAGAGTCAGCCTCGCGGGAATGGTAACGCAATATAAAATCTATCTGAAATAATATAGAACTGATCACACAGGGATTCCAGTCCTTTCAAGCAAGAATATTCTCTCTCTCTACACACACACACACACACACACCACTAGCCCTACACGCTGTGGAGCCGGGGGCCGGTGGCTGATCGGACAACACGCTTGACGCGTTATCCTGTGGTCCCGGGTTCGATTCCGGGCGCCGGCGAGAAACAATGGGCAGAGTTTCTTTCACCCTAATGCCCCTGTTACCCAGCAGTAAATAGGTACCTGGGAGTTAGTCAGCTGTCACGGGGTGCTTCCTGGGGTGTGTGCGCGTAAGGTGTGAAAAAATAGTAGTTAGTAACAGTTGATTGACAGTTGAGAGGCGGGCCGAAAGAGCAGAGCTCGACCCCCGCAAGCACAACTAGGTGAATACAACTAGGTGAACACACACACACACACTAGGCAGTGATGTGGTGTGTGTGCACACACACACAAATGAGCCACAGAGATATTAGAAAGAACTTTTTTTAGTATCAGAGTGGTTGACAAATGGAATGCATTAGGAAGTGATGTGGTGGAGGCTGACTCCATACACAGTTTCAAGTGTAGATATGATAGAGCCCAATAGGCTCAGGAACCTGTACACCTGTTGATTGACGGTTGAGAGGCGGGACCAAAGAGCTAAAGCTCAACCCCCGCAAGCACAACTAGGTGAGTACACACACACACACGCGCACTCACACAGGAACTCTTTTCCTTTCTAATCACAAATATGAAGGTCTTAACTGTGCTGCTCACATACTTGCTGCCTCCATTAAGTTCAGTACTCTCCTACGTTCTCTATGATGCTACGACATCCTCGTCACCTTTAGACCAGCAAATTCAAGAGAGATCTTGTTTCTGTGAAGAGCACTTTCGCTTCCCATGACGTCAAACCTGCTACCAATCGGAATCCTCCGCCTCACGATCTCAGTTTTGACCTCGGTGTCATGTCTGTTACATTATAATACTACTGTAATGTGTGTGTGTAATCAGTGCTGGTATCAGCATGTCTAGAAATATAGGTTGATTAAGACATAGCATGGTCTTAATCACGGGAGCCGGTCGGCCGAGCGGACAGCACGCTGGACTTGTGATCCTGTGGTCCCGGGTTCGATCCCGGGCGCCGGCGAGAAACAATGGGCAGAGTTTCTTTCACCCTATGCCCCTGTTACCTAGCAGTAAAATAGGTACCTGGGTGTTAGTCAGCTGTCACGGGCTGCTTCCTGGGGGTGGAGACCTGGTCGAGGACCGGGCCGCGGGGACACTAAAAAGCCCCGAAACCATCTCAAGATAACCACGAATATGCGAGTGGATACGAGAAAATAAATCCACGGCATATATTATATTATAAATATTATACTATTTTATATATATTTTACTATATTATATTATACTATATTATATATTATATATATATATAATTTAACAAAATAAATGTTTCTAACAATGTGTGTAATTAAAAGTACTACATTTTAATAGAGATACTAATGTGGCATGTACTGGTAGCAGGGGTACAGATCTATGGTACTGGTAGCAGTGGTCCAGATCTATGGTACTGGTAGCAGGGGTACAGATCTATGGTACTGGTAGCAGGGGTCCAGATCCGTGGTTCTGCTAGCAGTGGTCCAGAATTATGGTACTGGTAGCAGGGGTCCAGATCCGTGGTTCTGCTAGCAGTGGTCCAGAATTATGGTACTGGTAGCAGGGGTCCAGATCCGTGGTTCTGCTAGCAGTGGTCCAGAATTATGGTACTGGTAGCAGGGGGTCCAGATCTATGGTACTGGTAGCAGTTGTCCAGATCTATGGTACTGGTAGCAGGGGTCCAGATCTATTGTACTGGTAGCAGGGGTCCAGATCTATGGTACTGGTAGCAGGGGTCCAGATCTATGGTACTGGTAGCAGGGGTCCAGATCTATGGTACTGGTAGCAGGGGTCCAGATCTATTGTACTGGTAGCAGGGGTCCAGATCTATGGTACTGGTAGCAGGGGTCCAGATCTGTGGTACTGCTAGCAGTGGTCCAGATCCGTAGTTCTACTAGCAGGGGTCCAGATCTATGGTACTGGTAGCAGGGGTCCAGATCTATTGTACTGGTAGCAGGGGTCCAGATCTATGGTACTGGTAGCAGGGGTCCAGATCTGTGGTACTGCTAGCAGTGGTCCAGATCCGTAGTTCTACTAGCAGGGGTCCAGATCTATGGTACTGGTAGCAGGGGTCCAGATCTATTGTACTGGTAGCAGGGGTCCAGATCTATGGTACTGGTAGCAGGGGGTCCAGATCTGTGGTACTGCTAGCAGTGGTCCAGATCTGTGGTACTGGTAGCAGTGGTCCAGATCCGTGGTTCTACTAGCAGGGGTCCAGATCTATGGTACCAACAGAAGAGGTCTAAATCTATCGTAATAGTAGCAGGGGTCTAATAGTAGCAGATCTGACGTACTAGCAGGAGGGATCCACATCTATTGTACTAGCAGCAGGGTTCTGATCTATCTTACCTCGGAAGCGAAGTTCGATGCGATAAACGTATATGAGATGATGTTATTTCCTCCAGAGTTCTTTATATATTCCATTGGAACTGTGTACAAGTCTGGCACCACTGCTTCGACCCCTCTCGGTGTGTCTCATTAGTCCATTGTTACGACAATGAGAAAATCGTTTTTAATTTATGTGGCTCATTTAGGTACTTAGTATCCATCTGTGTTCTATTGTTCGTGAATGACTAGTGTTAAATTATCTGGCTTTGTTTGGCCCCAGTTTAATCCCTTGAGTATTTTCTATGTGGTGATTATGGCTTCCCTGTTTCTTCTTCTCTTGCAGTCACGTTAGGTTTAGTCAAATGCATTTTATCTTTCCTCCCAACTCATTCGCCTTAAATTTTAGGACTGATGAAGGATTTTGACCTCCTTCATCGTGTCATTAGCAAGATAAGTACTCCACGCTTGTACTGCATATTCCAGAATTAGTCTGACATACGTGGTAAACAAGATCCAGAACTACTATTTGTTCATATTCCGAAAAGGCGGTTCTTATGTTGGCCGACCATACATATACCGACTCTACCGACGAGTTATCTTACGCATGTGTTGTACTTAACAAGGCTTACTTAACAGTTTGTAGGATTGAGCTTCAGCTCTAGGGTCAAGTCTTTCCAGGTACCGGTCGTTATACGTAGCTAAATAACTCCACGACGCCTTTCCTATTGTCCTATTTTGTCTTTGTTATTTAGCTGTCAAGTATGACAGTCCAGTGCTAGACAGAACCTCTAGGAAGTAAGAGTTGCTATTTAATACAGCATCAGACGACCGTAGATACTGTTCCTCCACAGTCAGAGACGATCAGCACCACCCCTGAGGTGGGGGGGGGAGGGGATTGGGAGGAGATGGGAGGGATGGGCTGGGGTATGTAGAGGGGGGGGGGGATGGGCTGGGGTATGTAGAGGGGGGGGACAGTTCTTGGGGCCACTCAAAAAAGACAAGATGCAGCAATTTGTGATAAGTACCACTTTTGACACATGTACTTTATGACCATTCAAGTCATTTCAAACACGGGGCCTTAACCAATAATAAGTGTTAAGAGTGGTGGCCATTTTTCAAACTGGCAGACTAAATGTCGAAATTTCTGTATATAGACATTTAAGGTGCCGTTTCATTATTTTGTTCAAAATAATAAAAACTACAAAAAAATATATATTTTCGTGCACATTAGCGTAAAAAATCGATAAAGCGGCTATACTTTAAATTTATCACTACTTGATTAATGTATAAAATTAATCAAAATATAGTTTTAGAATTAATACTTTTTGTTTTGAGCAGGTGAACTGGCACGATAGTCACGTGGCAGAAAGTGCCACTTGCCCTCCCTCAAGCACTTCCACTTGAGCTCCTCTGGAATAACTGCTTCATCTACTAACTCATAGTCTGCCCTCATCTGCCCAGTCGCACGTCCAGGACCCCAACCAACGGAATGCTGGTTGTTACAAGACGGCCACAGACAATATATTGACACTGAAACAACTGTTGAGAGCTACCAAGTGAGGTACACACATAATATCCTGACGAAGGCGGAGAAACACAGCACACACAAGGATACCTGATCACCCAGTCTGTGATTCGTACGTCAGGCTGCGAGCAGCCGCGTCTAACAGCCTGGTTGACCAGTCCTGCAACCAGGAGGTCTGGTCGACGACCGGGCCGCGGGGACGCTATAAGCCCCGGTAGCACCTCAAGGTAACACACCTTCGACCAGCGCGATGAGGCCTCTTGGACATAAACAATAGTGCACTTAAAGTACCCCCATACCGAATATTTTGACCCGTGCCTTCCACAGTCTGGCAGGAAGGATCTATTCTCTCTCTCTTCATGCGCGTCTTGTCGCCAGTTCCGAAAGAGTGGAGAGGCACTTCGAAAACCCTGAAGAATGTGGAAGAAACCTCAGTCGTTCACTCGCCGAAGACGGCCACTTCTCCAGACCCACAACACAGGAAAAACTTACTTTTTCTTATTTAGTTCTTAGTCTCGGTAAGTCCCAAGTGTAAGCGTTTTTAGCCTCAAGTTGCAGAACAAGACCACGGTATAACAATTCATTGTGTCGGGGGACAGGCAGCCAGTGTATATATACAGTACGTATTAGGCTTATACAAGGTCTTTCCCCGGCCCCCCTCTCCCCACCAAAGTCGAATTACTAACCCTTCCCCAGGATGTAACCCCACAACAAACTGACTAACTCCTGGGTACCTACTTACTGCTAGATGAACAGGTGTATTAGGTGACAGCAAATGCGTCCGACCATTTCTGTCGGGCCCGGGATTCGAACTCTGAATTTTCGATCGTGAGTCAAGAACGATCCCGACTGTACTGCCAGAATTTCTTATCTGCTAATTTGTTGTGTATCCACAGCAAAAACTTTTTTTATTCAATTATTCATGTTTTCTTGTTCAGTTAATTTAAAGTGAAATACAGTATGTATAACGGTCACAAAGTGTATTATAAACCGATGATTTCTGTAATACAAGTAGAGCATATTTGTTCATGCTGTATAAATACAATATTAAACTATCATAAACATCGTTTAATAATTAACACTAATATAAATTAAACAATTATTTTTTTAATTTTAAAACGATATTCTGGTATTTTTCTAGACTATGAAAATATGTGTTTTAAAAGCTTTATTTATTCTTTTTTTTTTTTACCAAAAAGACTTACGAAACTAAACTCGAACTACCTATACGCAACTTTTATGATTAAGTCCAACCCCTTTATATAAAAAAAATTGCCACTATCTTGAATCCTAAATAATTTTTAGGGACGGAGGGAGGAATCCCTACCTGAAATGACCTGCATAAACATAACACAACAGAACGCAGTGTTACAAGTCACAAGCCTGGCCTCGGGCCGGGCTTGGGGAGTAAAAGAACTCCCAGAACCCCATCAACCAGGTATCACATATGTGCATAGTGGCGCCTTCTAATCACAAATTGTGGTTAGGTGGTGTGGTGGTAAGAAGAGCAGACCGCACTCAGAGAAGGCAGGCAGGTGCAGGCATTCGAGGGCCTGGTTGGTTCGGATTTTACTGCCTCGTAAAATTCTGAAATCTCGCTAATGTTCACTCGTCTGCTGACCTCTCACTTGACCGCTGCTGGAGGTCAGTCAGAGCTATCTCCTGGTGATTGAGGATTAGTTAACCCAGCAAGTGACCACAAGGCTGGTCTGGTAAGTGACCCCCCCAAGACTGGTCCACCAAGTCACAACCAACCCACACACCTGGTGTACGTCAACTTGGTGGACCATTCCAGTCGACCCTATTGCACCCAAGTGCATCTGAGGCCAAAGGGCAATGTCGAATTTGTCGACTTTAACACTTGCTATGGTCGTAAGGGTGAACCCCCTCCCCCATTATCCCACTTTTTCCTTTTTAACCCTTAACCTAACCTTTCATTCACCTTCGACCTCTAAACTCTCCCTCCACCGGACACTGGTTCACGCACCGACCTTCCCACGTCATGGTGAAGGCGGGTCACCCCACCCCGTCCCCTCCCGGCTGGACCCGGAGAGGGCGCTCACCCGCCCACTCATCCGGTGAAAGGGACCAGAGGGGAGGTCACTGCCAGGGCCGCCGACTGGACGCTGCCCCGTTCTCTTGCTGGGTAAGGCCACTGTCAGGGCCACCCCTTCACTGCCACGGCCCCACCTTCACTGCCACGGCCCCACCTTCACTGCCAGGGCCACCCCTTCACTGCCAGGGCCACCCCTTCACTGCCAGGGCCACCCCTTCACTGCCAGGGCCACCCCTTCACTGCCAGGGCCCCACCTTCACTGCCAGGGCCCCACCTTCACTGCCAGGCGTGCAAAGCTACAAATCAAATCACCACTGCTCCACGCGCTAATATTTTACTGGTGTATAAAAATGTCTCTCCTTCATTAAGCCATTGAGAACTTTCCCGTTTTCTTTTCAAGATTGTGAAATGGCTGAACTTTTTATTATTATTAACATCTTTATTGACAAAATTAATTACAATTTTGCCTAATCTGAGGATTTTGATAGTCTTATTAAATTGAGGTTAATGCTAGTATTCACTGTCACGCAGGACAGAGGGTCATACATAAGACAATAGGCCTAAACTGTAGGCTGAAGCACATATATATCATGGTTACAATCAATGTTTTAATGTGTGGATATGTGAAAACAACTTTCTATTGTGCACTGCCACACAAGTGCAGGGATGGGTTCATAAGTGATACAGCTTAGAATATAAGTAGAAATTGTTCTTCATTCTTTAAAATGGACAAGCAAATTTTGGGTAAATTGTTAGGATGTCGTCCAGAACACC
>NC_091196.1:27961022-27973522 GCF_040958095.1 Procambarus clarkii
GAGGTTTAATCACCCCCCCCTGACACTTGATTACTTGTGTCAGGAGGTTTAATCACCCCCCCCCTGACACTTGATTACTTGTGTCAGGAGGTTTAATCACCCCCCTGACACTTGATTACTTGTCAGGAGGTTTAATCACCCCCCCCTGACACTTGATTACTTGTGTCAGGCGGTTTAATCACCCCCCTGACACTTGATTACTTGTGTCAGGAGGTTTAATCACCCCCCCTGACACTTGATTACTTGTGTCAGGAGGTTTAATCACCCCCCCCTGACACTTGATTACTTGTGTCAGGAGGTTTAATCACCCCCCCCTGACACTTGATTACTTGTGTCAGGAGGTTTAATCACCCCCCCTGACACTTGATTACTTGTGCTAGGAGGATTAATCACCCCCATGACAGGGAATTGTGTCGGAAAATTACTGACTTCGGTCGACTCGTACACCTTGATGCTACACTCACACTAGCCTACAAGGCTCAGGAATCCGTACTCCAATTGATTGACAGTTGAGAGGCGGGACCAAAGAGCCGAAGCTCAACTCCCCCCCCCCCCCCTCACCTTCCCTCCGGAAGCACAACTAGGCGAGTACACAAATTTACAGTCTTATCTATCCTACGCACTTCTAGAAAGTCACTTACCTATGATACCTACTTTTACAAATACACTTACCTATCAATGCACAGTCATAAATATACTTAGTTATCAAAGACTAAGGAAGGCCAAAGGTCAGTACTACGAGAACGTGTTGAGCCCGAGAGCTACAGCACTTGGAGGGGGGATAATGACCCCTGAAGACACTTTTATTATCCACAATCATCATCTACATTATCTACTTATTACAGACTGCTGTATACAGGTACAGATTAAATAAATCTACATATTACAGATTTTATTATCTACAAATTTTAATTAATATTCAAAAAGTTGTCACGAAATGTACATTTCGTTAAGATGTCGCAAACTTTAGACTTAAGACACTAAACGTTGTGACTTAAGTTTTCCAGAAAATGAAACAAAAATATTGGTTGAACTTCAGTCATTAATCAATCAAAATCGCCCGAATCAGGGGAGATTCGAACTCGGGTCTCATAAGTACCGTTGTCTCATACATACACGTGTTTTTACGCCTTCAAAATTAATTCATCTCATTAATATATGAACAATACACTGATTTCTTTGCATTATTCAATGCCCAATAAATAATAGGAAGCGAACTTACCCCAAGGTACCCCCCCTTTAGTACCCCCCTTGTGTACCCCCTCTCCATGTGTACCCCCTAGGTACCCCCCCAATGTGTATCCCCTAGGTACCCCCCCATGTGTACCCCCTAGGTACCCCCCCTTTAGTACCCCCCTAGGTACACACCAGAGCGCATGTTCTGTTCACCATCTATTCCGTTCACATACATCATATATTCCGTACACTCGTACATTGTTATGCAACCCGTCCTTCTAATACAACGTCACATTTTGACGCATACTCTACCTAAGGCCAAAAATCGTCGTACTAGAAAAAAAATAATAGCGGCTCGCAAAATTGACATAACTGTTCCGTTTTCCGTTTTGGGTCCTCTGGTAGGTTTGGATAAGGGCACTTTAGTACGACAGTTTCTTGACGTTGGGGAAACCTTAGGAGAACGGGCTGCGTTGTTACCCATACACGCACACTTCATAATCCAGACAACATACGCTACGCCCTACGAACCTGAGTCCCTGTTTGATGTACCACGACCGCCACCACCGGCACCTCCTTAACAGTAACGCGCTCCTCCTCCTTCTCTTGCAACACTTTCTTCCCACAAACAAAGGTCTCTGCACTTAACTCTTCCCAGGAGTCCTGTATCGCTGGTAATTACTGCCCGACATGGTCCGACAACTCCCCTCTGGAGAACCGCCCACTAGTGGTAATTACTGTCATCAAACACTTTTTCTGGTGTTCCTCTCGAGTTCTTCTCGAAGTGTGAGCATCCAGAATGCTTGGAACTAAGATAATCAAGTGTGGGATAAACCATATATTGTTGGTTCCACTGAGCTTTATAATGGTACAATGGCAGTTGTGGTGAACATCTCAGACGCAGAGCATCTCAGACACAGAACATCTCAGACACAGAACATCTCAGACGCAGAACATCTCAGACGCAGAACATCTCAGACGCAGAACATCTCAGACGCAGAACATCTCAGACGCAGAACATCTCAGACGCAGAACATCTCAGACGCAGAACATCTCAGACGCAGAACATCTCAGACGCAGAACATCTCAGACACAGAACATCTCAGACACAGAACATCTCAGACACAGAACATCTCAGACACAGAACATCTCAGACACAGAACATCTCAGACACAGAACATCTCAGACACAGAACATCTCAGACACAGAACATCTCAGACACAGAACATCTCAGACACAGAACATCTCAGACACAGAACATCTCAGACACAGAACATCTCAGACACAGAACATCTCAGACACAGAACATCTCAGACACAGAACATCTCAGACACAGAACATCTCAGACACAGAACATCTCAGACACAGAACATCTCAGACACAGAACATCTCAGACACAGTAGTATAGCAAGTGACCATTTTGGTGGCTGCTAGCTGTGGTCATTTAACCAAAGGAGAGAGCGGGGTCAGATTAACTCAACCGTTTGGTCGTCAGCAAGTGAGGTCACCACTTGGCACGTCTTGTGACCGCCAATCAGAAGGAAGCCGGAAGAAAATGCTTCGTTTCTATTGGATAATTCGTTGACTCGGCTGTTCATAGGCGAACGAGCATATTAGACAAGCAGTCCAGACTGGGCGCTCCACTGCACTAGTCGAGTGTGTTTTCTGTTCCTTCTGCCAAAGGACTGAACCCAAAATGCCGAGTTAACATCAGGCACACACTAAAGTTAATCTAGCTTGTACCTGGATGGGCTTCTGGGAGTTCTTCTACTCCCCAAGCCCGGCCCAGGGCCAGGCTTGACTTGACTTGTGAGAGATTGGTCCTAAAGACTGTTGTAATTAATTTTGTCAATAAAGATGTTAATAAATAAAATAAAGACTGTTGCTTGGAGTGGCCCGCTGGCCCACATATCCACCACAGCCCGGTTTGTCCGGCACTTCTTTTAGAAAACTGTCCAGTTTTCTCTTGAAGATGTCCACGTTTGTTCCGACAATATCTCTTAAGCTCGCTGGAAGGATGTTGAACAACCGTGGATCTCTGATGTTCATGCAATGTGCCTGTGGCACCTCTGTTCTTCACTGATTCCATTCTGCATTTCCTTCCATATCGTTCACTCCAGTATTTTGTTTTGTATTTGAATCTGAATTGTTAAAACCATTCACGCATTAATTTATGGTTAAAGATTAGAGAGACCGTCTTAAGTCACTTGGAGCAAAGAGCTGTCAACCTGATGAAGTGTCATCAACGCAGTCATAAAGACCGTGTAGGAAGGGAAGTCATTACAAGCAACAACCGAGCTATGTACTCCGGTAACCGTCGTGAATCTTCACCACAGCGTGTCATAGTCTTGAAGATTCGCAGCCCCACCGCCTGATCCAGCCGCTGTCCTCGTGCTCTACTCTAAGGCCATAAAATCATCGTACTAGAAAATAGTAGCGGCTCGCGAAATTGATATACTGTCTCGTTTCCTGTTTTTGGGTCCTTGGGTAGGTTAGGATAAGGGGCACTTTAGCACGACAGTTTCTTGACGTGAGGGACACCTTAGAAGGACGGGCTGGTATGGTACACCTGTGTGTGGAAGGTCATCCTCTGTGAGGACCTATGTCAACCAGATGACCCGAGTGTGTCGCTGCTCTGAGTTTAACTACTTCCCGGTCAACAACTGCTAGCAGTCTGCCGCAGACGATACTGCAAGCGAAGGAAGTGGGAAAAAATTATACTATCGAGTTCGTCTCGCGTTCCCCCGGCCTTCCCGCCCCCGCCCACCACCACCTCCTCCTGGCCCGGACGCTGAAGAAAGTGCCCACACCATAATAGTACTGACAGGGAAATTGTGTGACCTCTTAACTCTAATCTCTAACATCTCTGGTTGTCACAGAACCTTGCGACTGCTGGCCACGGCGGCTCGCCCGGTGAATGGGGCCGCTAATTTGCACCCTTCTACACCAGATGCCCGCCACACCCACAAGAGGGCCGGTGGCTGAGTAGACAGCACGCTGTTGGGACAAAATCTTACTGAAGCGACCATACGAGTCATAGATACTCATACTTCGCCCAAGTAAAATAGAAACAAGCAACACTTAGTGGGCCAGCCAGAGGCTTAGGGCCCGCACAGGAATATCCCTGAAAACAAATTACACCCAACACACCACAAACACTCATTACATCCCTCCACATACCATCACACCGGACACTACTGCTACACTACCAAAACAAATCATGGCGAACAACTTGTCTTCGTATCGCCAAATCGGCATCAATCAGACATCATGACTTCAAAGATAACAAGTAAAACAAAATAACAATACAGTTTAGAATAACAAATACATCTAACAACAAAAGCTCAGTGGTTCCTGTTCTTACTGAGCTTCAGAACGTAATATCGGCAATAAATTTTAATAAAGTTAAACGAAAGCTAAATTCGCTGATAAAGATGTCAAAGACTACTCATAATTCCTCTTCTGCTTGGTTAAGCTGAAGCCAAAGCTGACTGGTTGAGCATCAGATACACTTGAACTGAAGCTAGAGCTATCTGACTGCGTTTGACTGGCTTGAAATGAATCCAAAACTGTCTGGTCGCGTCAAAGTGCTAATCCAAAGTTGTCTGATCGCGTCAAAGAGCTAATCCAAAGTTGTCTGGTCGCGTCAAAGAGCTGAAGCTACAGCTGTCTGGTAGCGTCTAAGAGCTAAATCCATTAAACAAACACAGTTTACAAGTATAGCTGTTTATGACCTGGTCAACCAGATATGAACACGGATGATCACAGACTATACTCCTTGTAGGTGATGCTACTAGATTAATCACATGTCACGTGTTGTACCAGATATAGTTACTGCTATTTCTTCTTCCCCTTCAATTTCACCTGTCAAATAGAGGGGGCACACGGTAATGATCGTAACTAATACATGACGGCTATATTAGGGAAAATGACTATAATTTATTAGATAAGATTTAATTAATAATTACCCTGTTCGGGTGGCTAGCGTGTGTCTTAACCGAAATAACTTAATCTATATTACTGGAAAGGAACAGTTAGATTTAACGGATTATCGGGTACAGAACACTTCCCTTGTTGTTGACGAAGATCGTGCAGAGGATGGGAGTTGTTTACATCCCACAACACTGAGTCTAGAAGGAAATAATTGTGGAGCTTCCAGCGAGCGCCTAGCGTGACTTTTGTTAAAATTAATAGAGTCAGCCCTCCTCCTCGCATTGGCTTTTCTCCAGATCCGTTTTATCAAGAAGTGGAAAGAGGGTTTATATTTAATCTGTTTTAGTACTGATAATTAAATTGATTCGAGGTAAATGTTTTTTTTTTGTGTTTACAGTCCAGAGACTGATGTTTTAAGATGAATTCCCAATGTTAGTAGCTGGTGAATTTAATAGCGACGTGGCAATGATATTCTCATTTTCTTCCGAGGATAATTCCACTGCAATCTCGTTTTCTTTGGATGAATAACCAAGATATTTTATTTAATTTGTTAGTACAAGAACAGCAGCAATATTATCTGCATACTGTAAAGGTTAGTAAATGGTGTCGTCTATTTTTCCGACAACTGCTCCTGCTACAACAACTGCTGTTGCAGTCAGAGAAACGTGACCCCAAGATAGCTATACGGCCGACACATTGAGGTCGAAGACATCAATGGAACTCTTAGTGATTCAACATTGTCTCTGACGAAGAACTTCAGATGTTTACCTGTGTCGGCTCCAGGCGCCCTCACCGGACCTCCACCGCGACACTCCTCACCTGCGGGGGGGGGGGGGGGGGGATTACAAAATTATCTTTTGTATCGTTAAGTTATATATTATATTATATTATTTATATATATATATATATATATATATATATATATATATATATATATATATATATATATATATATATATATATATATATATATATATATATATATATATATATAATGTCGTACCTAGTAGCCAGAACTCACTTTTTGGCCTACTATTCAAGGCCCGATTTGCCTAATAAGCCAAGTTTTCCTGAATTAATATATTTTTTCTAATTTTTTCTTATGAAATGATAAAGCTACCCATTTCATTATGTATAAGGTCATTTTTTTTTTATTGGAGTTAAAATTAACGTAGATATATGACCGAACCTAACCAACCCTACCTAACCTAACCTATCTTTATAGGTTAGGTTTGGTTAGGTAGCCGAAAAAGTTAGGTTAGGTTAGGTTAGGTAGGTTAGGTAGTCGAAAAACAATTCATGAAAACTTGGCTTATTAGGCAAATTGGGCCTTGCATAGTAGGCTGAGAAGTGCGTTCTGGCTACTAGGTACGACATACATATATATATATATATATATATATTTATATATATATATATATTTATATATATATATATATATATATATATATATATATATATATATATATTTATATATATATATATTTATATATATATATATATTTATATATATATATATATATATATATATATATATATATATATATATTAATAAATATATATATAATATATATATATATAATATATATATATATATATAATATATATAACCGAAAACTCACACCCCAGAAGTGACTCGAACCCATACTGCCAGAGGCATAGTGCTCCTGGCAGTATGGGTCCTTATGGTGTAGGGGTGGAGAGGGACTGGGGTAGGGGTATAGGGACGGGGAGAGAAGGCTGGAAAGGGATGAGAAATGGACGGGAAAGTGGGGAGAGAGGCAGAGTGGATGTGTTGTGGGTGGGGGACGAGGCACTATCCTCGGTGACCTACATGGAAGGTAATCTAGCTCTCTTCCAAGGTACGAACTCAACCCCCTTCCTCACCACTACCACCACACCCCTCCACCACCACCACCACACCCCTCCACCACCACCACCACACCCCCTCCACCACCAAACCCCACCACCACTACTACCACCACACCCAACCACCCCCCCCCCCCACCACCAAACCCCACCACCACACCCCACCCGCCCCCCCCCCCACCACCACCACCACACCACACTCCTCCGCTGCCACCACAAACCCACCACCACAGACCGAAGGCACTAAATTACAAGTATTGTAATTGAGTGTAGTAACAATATTGAAATAAAATATTGTTGTGACAATAAAGTGTCACTAACAAGCATTCCGAGCAAAGTGTTAAAAGTGTTGGGAAAATAATGAGAATGAGGGAACACTTGGAGAGAGCAAGAGAGGGACAGCAGCATAGATTTAGACGTGGAGAGTTGTGCCTGGCAAAACTTGATCCCGTTGTATGAAAAGGTAACTAAAATAAGACAGGATATAGAAGGCTGTGCAGATTGCAGTTTCCTAAATTGTCTAAAAAGCATCTTGGATTTTCCTTCTTGAAAAGCTGGTGTTCAAGATGGAGAAGCAAGCAAAGATAACCGAGAAAACACTGAATTGGGACAGGGAGTACCTGAAGGACGGGAAACTAGTTTCATGTTGGAGAGCAGCTATTAGACCCTTTCTGTTCCAAATTTATATACCTGACCTACCTGAGGGAGTGAGCTTGTACATGTCAACGTTTGCAGGTGGTACAAAGCTGATGAGGAATTTAAAAACAGGGAAGGACTGCAGAAGGTTACAAGAAGACCTTGACATGTAACATCATAAATATGTTTTGTATTTTATTTTACATACACGAGTCAGTCACACAGGGTACTTGAGGGTGCCAGACAGTCACCTCATAGCAATTTGAAAAGTTACACCTCTAGAGTGTTAATTGCAACAGGTCAGGTCGCGTGAAGTGACGTTGCCTTCTGCTAAGTCGATAATTGCACACGGTTGGCTGGTGTGTCCTTCAGACAAGCCGCTGTCTAGGGTTTTAGATAGGGAGACTGAGGCTATCTTACTGGTATTCGGAGCTTAGCTCTCGATTTCTCCATAAATACCCATAGAACTTTTAAATACACAGGGACAGAAGGATTGACATTGAGCAGGACTGGGAGATAGATCGCTTGTTGCGAGGCCGCAGCCAGTCCAGGCTGTCAGGGGGCGTGGGGACTGTCTGTCAACTGTGCCCCTTCCCCCTCCTCTCTATCAAACTTTGGCAAGTTGAACTTTAAGGTGACAAATTTGGTGTAGTTTCCAACCTAAGGTGTTGTGTGTTTTTCAGGGGCAGTCTGCCGTAGTGTGCTCAAATTCTTGTGTGGTGACCATGTGTATTAATCTTGACATAGTGAACATAAAGTTTAACTGATTGGATTATGATATCCATATAAGTGAAGATCTAATGTTAAATATATATATATTTGATTAACATGTTGGTGTAAATTGATTTCAATTTATTTTCCGTAGAGCCTTGTCAGTTGAGGCGAGAGTAGAGTCCTCCGAGTTTACTGGTTTGAAGATTTTAATGTACAAGTACATGCTTCCAGTTGATACATGAACACCTTTGATAATATTGTATGAACAGACAAGTTTAGTTCCTTGTCTTGTATTGCATTTACTTGAATGAATGGTGGCGGCAACTTTCATCTTTAACCTCCTCCTTTCTACTTCTAATTTCTACTCATCCACCTTCTCTACTACACTATCTTCTACTTTCCTTATTGATCCCATTCTCTTCCTCCCTCTAACTTTCCCTTTCCCTTGACCATAATCCGCACCCCCCCCCCCCTTCCACCTCTCTACCTCCCCACATCCTCATGAGATTCTGTTCAGTTTTTCTTCTTTTTTACTTAAATTTCCGATACGTTAGAATATCATTTCTTTTCATACGTTCATTTTCCGTTACGTTACAGACAAACGACTTAAGTCGGCATTTAAATGGTTGCTAGAGTTCAATTCCAACATGTGTAAGGAAATGAAGATGGGAAGACGGCTATAGAAATCTGAGAGAAAAAGGGATTTGGGGGTGGATAAAATTCTAACACTATCTCCAGAGGCAAACAAATAGGTTAACATTGGCAGCATATGAGACGCTGGCAAACATTACAGAGTCGTTTAGAAACCTAACCCAGGGCTCTTGTAAGGCTATTTACACAGCCTTTGTCAGACCAATATTGGAACTGACAGCACCGGCCTCGAATCCACACCTTGTGGGGCCTGAAACCAAAGTTGAAAAAGCATGAAGGTTTACAAGCCAGAAACGTCTGCAACCAAAGAAGCCCGGACATCAAAAAGGTCAGAATAGTATCAAACATGAAGCTGATACAAAACACGGTTGATTCAAGCAAGTCCTTAATCATTTTAGGTTGCAAAGAAAATGAAATACCATCTCGGTCAAAAAGGGCCACAGAAGAAATAATAGTAGATAAAATTGTTGGGCTCGTGGAAGGCCTAACAACCAGAGATAATGACTGTGACTACGGCAGAATGATTTGGCTAGGAAATTGTTATGGAATTACAAAGTGATGAGGAAGGGAAATTATGGTCATTAAGATGAGATCTTTCAAAGGAAGACAGTGAAACTGGACCTCGTAGAGGCAGAACATCTTAGTGAGTGGAGGAGGTAGGAAGAAATTATTCCCGTGAAATGGTCCAAAAGCTTGTGAGAAACCTGTGAAATGGTACCAAAAAAAAAAAAAATAATTAGAGAAAGGGCGGCGTGAAGGACAAAGGAAGAGAGGAACATGTTCCTGAAAATTGTATACACATAGACGGAGTGAGACAGAAATACAAGGGCTATATGATATAATACAGCTGAAGATGACACCATGGTAACGTGGAATGTAAAAACTAAGGACTGTAGAAAATTACAGTCAGACCATCACAAACCCCAGGACTGGGAAGACAAATGGCTGTTCGATTTCAATCCCAACATGTGTAAGGCAATGAAGGTGGCAAAGTGAAAAGGGAGACCAGGGAGATTGTACAAGAATTAGAAAGAAAGCCAGATTTGAGAGTGGATACATCGTCAACACTAACGCCAGAGGCCCACACAAACAGGGTAACGTCGGCAGCATACGAGAAGTTGACAATTATTATAATTGCATTTAATAACCTAAATATGCGCTTTTTTTGAAGGTCATCTACACAGCGTATGTTAGACCAACACTGGAATATGCAGCATTGGAATCCGCACTTTGCGAAATCAAATCCAAAATGATAAAAAAAAAGAAGTGGAGGCCTGCAGCGAGAGTAGTGCAATAACTAAGAGGATTAAGCTGCGAGAATAATTTAATAAAACAATATCTCATAAGCATAGAAAAAAAAGAGAAGAACCGGAGAGGATATGACCAAAACATACAAGATACTGAGTGATGAAACAGACAAGATGATAAATGACAACCGCTTTAAATTGACAGAAAATAAGACAGGTGGAGCAGAGATGAGTCGAAGTAATGTAAGGAAATACTTGAATACTGCACGAGATCAACGCGTGGAATGCACTAAGAAGTAGTAGTCCTAGAAGCCACCTCCACTCGCACCTCTAAGGCTACATAAGGCAAGGAATTCGTACATCAGTTAAGTTCTTATATAACCCTCCACCCGTCCGCCCCGCCACCGCCCCAACACCACAACAAAGGGTAGTCCTTGGCCGCTTTCCCTCCCCGGCGGCCACAGACGGTGTCATTGACAATAAAAACACACACACACCCCTTTTGTGAATATTGAGAGCATCGTGGAGAACCTTTCTCCATGATGTGTGATGACCCGAGCGATACCAGCTCCTTGCGACCCCTTCCTGACCCGCTTCTGAGGAAACCTGAGGCGGCGTCAACGATCATCTTTGTTTTGTTTGATCAACTTACTTAGGTATGTCGTTAGAAGGGCGAGCCATACTGAGCCATGTGATTTATTGTAATTCACTGTTGATTGTGTTGATTAGCCCTTATAATTGATAGTGTTGATAGACCTGTACTGGCCAACTTTGAGTGCAGTTTATCATCAAAAACTCTGGGCGACATCCTGAAAACTCCAGACGCCATCTTCAAAAACACAGGAATATCCCCCATTTCCCTTAATCCGTACAACATTTAGCGAGTGTATAGCATTACCTCTACCTCCAACTGACCCCCTGGTGACCCTGGAAATAATCCCAGCACTCCTGGAAGTGCCAGTTGGAACTTCAACCTATGAAATAGTGTGATGCCATCAATGGCAACGGAGACAATAATGTTTCTGAATGGCAAATGGCAACTTCAAATAACATTATTAACAGTGGCCTCTTTAGAGGCTTGAAATATTATTAAAGATGACCTTGAATGACCTGTAACACCAGCAGTGGGCCCCAGCAATGACCTCTGGTGATCCTGGCAATAATAAGGTGGTGACACCCAATGTCCCAGATGACAGCGGATTAGGCATGCAGGCAGACAGGGGGCAAAGGCGGACAGGCGGGGAGGCGGAAAGGCAGACAGGGAGGGAAAGCGAGTAGACAGTCTGAGAAGCAGACAAACAGGCAGGTAAGATGAGGTTAGGTAACGCATTCAAGGTTTCTTCTCTCTAATTTGCGTTTTAATCACGTAATGTCACCTAAATTTGGGCTACTATTGGGTTCATTTGGGCAATTCATGGGACCCCCGAGTGTCCGAGTGTTTGGAAAGTTATACAAGATAAAACCGAACATGCTTTCAAAAGCAGAATTTTAGTATAACAATCAGACTATATAAAATGACACCTCGAACACTGTTTTTGTAGGACAGACGTAAATCTGTGTATGTATGTATGCAGGTTATATTAGCATTTTAAAATCACTACAATCACCTTCTGTGGTTGATTGTTCAACAAATCACTGAACTATATGTTTAACAGATCTCTAACCGCGTCCATGGAGGACTGAAGAATGTGTGTATATGCTGGTTAGCATTGTAAATGTGTGGCTACGTCTGTGGTAGGAAACAAAAACTCCACCACCGCCAACTAAGACAAGAGCTGAAGTTCGACCCCCCTGACAAAGACAGCTCGCCGAGTTCGTAACACTACACTAAATAAAATCAGATAATGAAGAGAGCGCCAGGAACGTGTTGGACCCCCATGGAGTACACTCCCCCCACCCCTCCCCAACGCCCCCCCCCTCCCCTCCCCCCCTTCACACCACCACAACCCCCCCCCCTCCCCTCCCCCCTTCAAACTGCACATGCCCTCCCTCCCTCCTACACCCTTCACAAAGACTAAAGTGACATTCCTGCACTTTCTTCCGTCACAAAAAAATAAAAAGCCAATCTGGACGTGAACTAACACAGTTCTTCCGGGAATAACCAAGTGGCCAAATGGTGCTTCGTCCGGCTTCTCCCACGCACTCTCCTAATTGGTGCCACAGCACATGTTCACTCTACTAAGATGAACACCTGCTTTAGTACAGTCATTTCCAGATAATGACTCAAAACGTTCAGCATTTTAGTAAATATTTAAATGGAGGGCAAGGGGTAGA
>NC_091196.1:27978522-28048522 GCF_040958095.1 Procambarus clarkii
GCAGCTTTATCTAAACTCAAATGTCGAATACACCATGTGTCAACTTTGTGAAGGTGTCGAATACACCATGTGTCAACTTTGTGAAGGTGTCGAATACACTATGTATCAACTGGTGTCATTCTCAGTAGTCCTGTTCCCAGTTCTCAATCTCTGGATTTTATCTTTTACATGTAGCTTGCTTTTAAAACTCTTAAAAGGCACAAATCATCAATGTATGGCCAAAAGTTAGAATTCTCAAACTTTCTCAAATGCTTCCAAAGTTTTTGTACATAATCTACTAGGAAATGCAACCACAGACCCCACCACCTCACCATTACTAGGTCACACCACAACCAGTAACGCCACACCCCCACAATCACATCACCCCCACTGACACCACACCATCACCTCACTACCACTGACATTCCCCGTACCACATCACCATTGACTCCAACTCACAACTACACCACCACCACTTTCACTACACCCTCCCCCCCCCCATCTCTCTGTACCCAATAAAACCACTTTCTTTAAAGAGCCTAAGTAAGCTATTAGAGTCATGACAACAATGTTGTACATTTACGTGCAAAAGCTGTACATTTACGTGCAAAAGTTGTACATTTACGTACAAAAGTTGTACATTTACGTACAAAAGCTGTACATTTACGTGCAAAAGTTGTACATTTGCGTGCAAAAGCTGTACATTTACGTGCAAAAGCTGTACATTTACGTGCAAAAGTTGTACATTTACGTGCAAAAGTTGTACATTTACGTGCAAAAGCTGTACATTTACGTGCAAAAGTTGTACATTTACGTGCAAAAGCTGTACATTTACGTGCAAAAGCTGTACATTTACGTGCAAAAGTTGTACATTTACGTGCAAAAGTTGTACATTTACGTGCAAAAGCTGTACATTTACGTGCAAAAGCTGTACATTTACGTGCAAAAGCTGTACATTTACGTGCAAAAGCTGTACATTTACGTGCAAAAGCTGTACATTTACGTGTGCGCTCACCTAGTTGTGCTTGCGGAGGTTGAGCTTCGCCTCTTTGGTCCCGCCTCTCAACTCTCAATCAACTGGTGTACAGATTCCTGAGCCTATTGGGCTGTGTGTGTGTGTGTGTGTGTGTGTGTGTGTGTGTGTGTGTGTGTGTGTGTGTGTGTGTGTGTGGTGTGTGTGGTCACCTATTTGTACTCTAATAGTGACTGCAGGATCGAGCATTTGCTCTTGGATAGATTGACCTACTGTCCCGTTTTCTATTCGTGGGACCTCGATTTAGTTAGGTTAGGTCAGCAGTGTTCACAACGTCAATAAAATAACGTACTAAATTTAAGGTGCCCGAACCTAACCTAACCCAGTCCCTCGCATACATAGCGGTCCGCTTTCGAAGCTTATAGTTAAGACACTATGTGTATCATTTCATCGAGGATTCTCGCTCTCCCTCTATGTATCTAGGTATACACATGTATATTATGTATACATGGCAGGGGAAACTATCGAAATTATATGAGGTTTTCTCCAGTGGAAACCCCATCTGAAAACCTTTAGGCGAGACGTTCAGATGAACAGAGTAACCAGTGCGTGAAGTATGCGTCTCGCTGTCGTAGTAGTTACTGGAGGCGGTCAGGGTCTTGCTTACCGTTGAGGGTCTCCAGGTATACTGTGGAGGGGCCTCCGGGTATACTGTGGAGGGGCCTCCGGGTATACTGTGGAGGGGCCTCCGGGTATACTGTGGAGGGGCCTCGGGGTATACTGTGGAGGGGCCTCCGGGTATTCTGTGGAGGGGCCTCCGGGTATTCTGTGGAGGGGCCTCCGGGTATTCTGTGGAGGGGCCTCCGGGTATTCTGTGGGGGGGCCTCCGGGTATACTGTGGGGGGGCCTCCGGGTATACTGTGGAGGGGCCTCCTGGTATACTGTGGAGGGGCCTCCGGGTATACTGTGGAGGGGCCTCCGGGTATACTGTGGAGGGGCCTCCGGGTATACTGTGGAGGGGCCTCCGGGTATACTGTGGAGGGGCCTCCGGGTATACTGTGGAGGGGCCTCCGGGTATACTGTGGAGGGGCCTCCGGGTATACTGTGGAGGGGCCTCCGGGTATACTGTGGAGGGGCCTCCGGGTATACTGTGGAGGGGCCTCCGGGTATACTGTGGAGGGGCCTCCAGTACACTGGGGAGGGGCCTCCAGTACACTGGGTGGGGGCCTCCAGTACACTGGGTGGGGGCCTCCAGTACACTGGGTGGGGGCCTCCAGTACACTGGGTGGGGGCCTCCAGTACACTGGGTGGGGGCCTCCAGTACACTGGGTGGGGGCCTCCAGTACACTGGGTGGGGGCCTCCAGTACACTGGGTGGGGGCCTCCAGTACACTGGGTGGGGGCCTCCAGTACACTGGGTGGGGGCCTCCAGTACACTGGGTGGGGGCCTCCAGTACACTGGGTGGGGGCCTCCAGTACACTGGGTGGGGGCCTCCAGTACACTGGGTGGGGGCCTCCAGTACACTGGGTGGGGGCCTCCAGTACACTGGGTGGGGGCCTCCAGTACACTGGGTGGGGGCCTCCAGTACACTGGGTGGGGGCCTCCAGTACACTGGGTGGGGGCCTCCAGTACACTGGGTGGGGGCCTCCAGTACACTGGGTGGGGGCCTCCAGTACACTGGGTGGGGGCCTCCAGTACACTGGGTGGGGGCCTCCAGTACACTGGGTGGGGGCCTCCAGTACACTGGGTGGGGGCCTCCAGTACACTGGGTGGGGGCCTCCAGTACACTGGGTGGGGGCCTCCAGTACACTGGGTGGGGGCCTCCAGTACACTGGGTGGGGGCCTCCAGTACACTGGGTGGGGGCCTCCAGTACACTGGGTGGGGGCCTCCAGTACACTGGGTGGGGGCCTCCAGTACACTGGGTGGGGGCCTCCAGTACACTGGGTGGGGGCCTCCAGTACACTGGGTGGGGGCCTCCAGTACACTGGGTGGGGGCCTCCAGTACACTGGGTGGGGGCCTCCAGTACACTGGGTGGGGGCCTCCAGTACACTGGGTGGGGGCCTCCAGTACACTGGGTGGGGGCCTCCAGTACACTGGGTGGGGGCCTCCAGTACACTGGGTGGGGGCCTCCAGTACACTGGGTGGGGGCCTCCAGTACACTGGGTGGGGGCCTCCAGTACACTGGGTGGGGGCCTCCAGTACACTGGGTGGGGGCCTCCAGTACACTGGGTGGGGGCCTCCAGTACACTGGGTGGGGGCCTCCAGTACACTGGGTGGGGGCCTCCAGTACACTGGGTGGGGGCCTCCAGTACACTGGGTGGGGGCCTCCAGTACACTGGGTGGGGGCCTCCAGTACACTGGGTGGGGGCCTCCAGTACACTGGGTGGGGGCCTCCAGTACACTGGGTGGGGGCCTCCAGTACACTGGGTGGGGGCCTCCAGTACACTGGGTGGGGGCCTCCAGTACACTGGGTGGGGGCCTCCAGTACACTGGGTGGGGGCCTCCAGTACACTGGGTGGGGGCCTCCAGTACACTGGGTGGGGGCCTCCAGTACACTGGGTGGGGGCCTCCAGTACACTGGGTGGGGGCCTCCAGTACACTGGGTGGGGGCCTCCAGTACACTGGGTGGGGGCCTCCAGTACACTGGGTGGGGGCCTCCAGTACACTGGGTGGGGGCCTCCAGTACACTGGGTGGGGGCCTCCAGTACACTGGGTGGGGGCCTCCAGTACACTGGGTGGGGGCCTCCAGTACACTGGGTGGGGGCCTCCAGTACACTGGGTGGGGGCCTCCAGTACACTGGGTGGGGGCCTCCAGTACACTGGGTGGGGGCCTCCAGTACACTGGGTGGGGGCCTCCAGTACACTGGGTGGGGGCCTCCAGTACACTGGGTGGGGGCCTCCAGTACACTGGGTGGGGGCCTCCAGTACACTGGGTGGGGGCCTCCAGTACACTGGGTGGGGGCCTCCAGTACACTGGGTGGGGGCCCTCCAGTACACTGGGTGGGGGCCCTCCAGTACACTGGGTGGGGGCCCTCCAGTACCCTTGGGGGGGGCCCTCCAGTACCCTTGGGGGGGGCCCTCCAGTACCCTTGGGGGGGGGCCCTCCAGTACCCTTGGGGGGGGCCCTCCAGTACCCTTGGGGGGGGCCCTCCAGTACCCTTGGGGGGGGCCCTCCAGTACCCTTGGGGGGGGGCCCTCCAGTACCCTTGGGGGGGGGCCCTCCAGTACCCTTGGGGGGGGGGCCCTCCAGTACCCTTGGGGGGGGGCCTCCAGTACCCTTGGGGGGGGGCCCTCCAGTACCCTTGGGGGGGGCCCTCCAGTACCCTTGGGGGGGGCCCTCCAGTACCCTTGGGGGGGGCCCTCCAGTACCCTTGGGGGGGGCCCTCCAGTACCCTTGGGGGGGGCCCTCCAGTACCCTTGGGGGGGGCCCTCCAGTACCCTTGGGGGGGGCCCTCCAGTACCCTTGGGGGGGGCCCTCCAGTACCCTTGGGGGGGGCCCTCCAGTACCCTTGGGGGGGGGCCCTCCAGTACCCTTGGGGGGGCCCTCCAGTACCCTTGGGGGGGCCCTCCAGTACCCTTGGGGGGGGCCCTCCAGTACCCTTGGGGGGGGCCCTCCAGTACCCTTGGGGGGGCCCTCCAGTACCCTTGGGGGGGCCCTCCAGTACCCTTGGGGGGGCCCTCCAGTACCCTTGGGGGGGGCCCTCCAGTACACTGGGGGGGGCCCTCCAGTACCCTTGGGGGGGGGCCTCCAGTACCCTTGGGGGGGGCCTCCAGTACCCTTGGGGGGGGGGCCTCCAGTACCCTTGGGGGGGGCCCTCCAGTACCCTTGGGGGGGGGCCCTCCAGTACCCTTGGGGGGGGGCCCTCCAGTACCCTTGGGGGGGCCCTCCAGTACCCTTGGGGGGGCCCTCCAGTACCCTTGGGGGCCCTCCAGTACCCTTGGGTGGGGGGGGCCCTCCAGTACACTGTCCACTAACGCCATCGGTCTTCAAGGGCAAACCATACTTTGAACACACAAGCAACTTTAAACGCATCCTCAAATAATCTCCAAGGCTAAAAAAATAGAATTGTGTGTGTCTTTGTATATACAAGTAAGGGCGTCTAGGTCCAGCAGTATTATGAATGAAGAGGAGGATAGGCTTGTGGAGACTAGGGAAATTTGTAGAGAAGAGGGATGTTTGGATAGAGGATCTAATCCAAGGGATTAAGATCTTAAATAATATACAGGACGAGGTTCAGAGACAAAAACAAGAGGTTATGGATTATATTCAGGAAAAAAATCAGAAAGAACAGGATAGCATGAGAAAGTGAAATAACTAGGCTTGCAACTGAATTTGGCAGGAATAAGGGAAGCATGGCAAGGAAATGGGGAGTAGTGAGGGATGGAGTAGCGACTGTGGGAGGGATGGTGGGAATCCAGGGAAGGGGCGACCAGCATGAGAGTGCGTCACTGAGATGGCGGTCAATTATACTCCATGGATTACTCGAATCCAAGGCATCACCGAAGCAGGGAAGGCTGGATATGGAAAATTTTCATTTACAAGGGATCATGAGAGATATCAGAGCCGAGATGGCAGGGAATAAGTTGAAAATTTGCCGCCAGATTGGGCCTTACAACGGTAGCAAGAAACGACCTGTCCTGTTACAGTTCACTAACGAAGAGGCAGTGGATTACATACTTTAACACATTTACTCAGAGGTAGTGCAAACTGTTACAACGTGTATATTGATAGATATATGACAAAAGATGAACAGATAGCCCACAGGGCGAGCCGACCTGCACGCCACAGCTCTATTCATTGGAGTGCAGTTACCCACCCCCACCCTTGCTAACCACCCCACAACTCCTTCCCAAGACACACCCTCCCCAAATCAGCCCTCCCATCCCTTGCCCCTGCTTATCTCCCGAACAACTCCCTTGTCCCCTCTGACCCCATTACATTCAATACCATCTGCTTCATCCCACCTTCCAAGGACCCCCTCATCCCTTCAACCCCCAAAATCTGCCCAGGCCTACCTTGAGGTTACCTTGAGGTGCTTCCGGGGCTTAGCGTCCCCGCGGCCCGGTCGTCGACCAGGCCTCCTGGTTGCCGGACTGATCAACCAGGCTGTTGGACGCGGCTGCTCGCAGCCTGACGTACGAGTCACAGCCTGGTTGATCAGGTATCCTTTGGAGGTGCTTATCCAGTTCTCTCTTGAACACTGTGAGGGGGATTGCCAGTTATGCCCCTTATGTGTAGTGGAAGCGTGTTGAACAGTCTCGGGCCTCTGATGTTGATAAGAGTTCTCTCTCAGAGTACCAGTTGCACCTCTGTTTTTCAACGGGGGTATTCTGCACATCCTGCCATGTCTTCTGGTCTCATGTGATGTTATTTCTGTGTGCAGGTTTGGGACCAGCTCCTCTAATATTTTCCACGTGTAAATTATTATGTACCTCTCCCGCCTGCGCTCAAGGGAGTACAGTTTTAGGCTCTTTAGTCGGTCCCAATAGTTTAGATGTTTTACTGAGTGGATTCTAGCAGTAAAGGATCTCTGCACGCTCTCCAGGTCAGCAATTTCTCCAGCTTTGAAAGGTGCTGTCAATGTGCAGCAGTACTCCACTCTTGTACGCCTCACCTCTCCTCTGCCCCCCTTCTTCCATATGACCCCCTCCCCTTGTGACCCCCCCACCTCTTCCTCCATTTCCCTCTTCCCCTCTTCTGCCCCAATGTCCACACCTACCCCTGAGTCCCCACTGACTTATACAACCTCTCTCCCACTCCCACTATCCATGCTTCATCTTCTTCTCTTCCCTCCACCTCACTATCCTTCTCCCCCCAACCTCTCAACCTCTTCTTCTTCTTGTTGATAGTAGGTGCAGTTTGCATGAAGGGTTTGTCCTCCCGATGACTGCACCAGTACTGATGTTGGACGCGTTTATGTTGAAGATGATCGGAGCTAAGAAGGTGCTTGTTGCGTTGTGCTGTAGATAGAGTCTCAACCTCCATCTGACTCTCAGCCTCATGTTACCTCTCAACCCCCTATGCCTCTCAGACCCTACCTAATTTTCAGACCCAGTATGCCCTTCCTACTACAGACCTACCTACCCAAACGTTACTACCCCAGACCTTCCTAGATGCCCAGCCCCCATTCGCTCCCCAGACACCCTCCAGAACCCCCAGACCCCATTCACCTCCCAGACACCCCCCCCCTCCCAGATCCCCAGAGAAAGGGTGAACTCTGGTACCAATGCTTCCAAGAAGAGTCTCAAGGTTTGGTATACCAATCATGGTGGGGTAACTAATAAAGCAGAAGAGGTAAAAGAAAGAAATAGTGAGGCAGATCCTGATATAATTGCAATAGTGGAAACTAAAATAAATGGCATGATCTGGGATGCAATCTTTCCAGAGGGGTACCAGGTGATAAGAAAAGAAAGGACACAAGAGACAGGGAGGGGGAGAGGCACTCCTAATAAAGTGCAAATGAAAGTTTGAAAACCTGAAAAAATCGGGATAGCAATGAGAGCACAAGCTCCATACATGGAACTCTGACAGTAAATTGGAAGAAGATTGTGATCTTGGTAATCTACAATCCCCCACCAAACAGTAATAGACCCAGGCAGGAGTATGATGTCAACAAGGCATGCATAGGTGAACTGCAGAAGGCAGCAATATTAGCTCACAGAATGAGCGCGGAACTGCTGGTCATGGGTGACCTATATCATAGAGGTAAATTGGGAATCAAGGAATCCCCATGGCGGGGAAGAAACGTGGGGAGCAAAGTTAGTAGATGTTATAGACAGAAATTTCCTAACACAACATGTGAAAAAAGACACAAGAGAAAGAGGAGGGGATACACCGAGCCTATTAGACCTGATTTTCACCCAGAACGTATTAGACATCGAGAATTTGGAACATGAAATACCTCTAGGGGCCAGTGACTATTGTGTCCTAGTCTTTGACTACATGATGGAACTCAAACTTTGTGACCAAGGGACAAGAGGTCTGGGAAAGGAGAGTTGACTACAGGAGTATAAGGGACTACAGGAGTATAAGGGACTACAGGAGTATAAGGGACTACAGGAGTATAAGGGACTACAGGAGTATAAGGGACTACAGGAGTATATGGGACTACAGGAGTATATGGGACTCTCTGGGAGAAGTGCAGTAGGAGGAAGAAATTAAAGGAAAAACAGTCCAAGATATGATGGACCTAGTCACACGGAAATGCCAGGAGGCCGAAGAGAGATTTATACCAACAGTAGAGGTAACAGCGTTTTTTGCCCGAAACGCTTTGCGTAATAGTGGCTTTAGGCATTGTATGTACTAGCTCTATCTATAAATCTAACAATTTTTGTAAAACCTCTTGTGTGTATGTACTTTACCTGAATAAACATTTATTTATTTATTTTACATTTAAAGGAAAAAGTAAGGGGGAATATAATAACCCATGGTTTAAAGGGCAGTGTCAGGAAGCAAAACTGAGAAGGAGGAGGGAGTGGAGGAAGTACAGAAGACAAAGGACAACAGGATCAGATGCAACAGAGCTAGGAAGAATACATTAACATAAGAAGAGTATTGGAATGAAATTATGAGAACGATATTGCGTTCAAAGCAAAAAAGCAACGTAAATTACTACACAGCCATACAAGAAGAAAAATGTCGGTGAACGACCAAGTGACAAGACTTAAGAAAACAGAGGGGGTATATACAGGAAGTGACAAGGAAATCTGCGGTCACTAAATGCCAGTTTCATTGGAGTGTCCACAACCGAGCCTGAGCAGCTCCCATTGTTAGAAGAGATTACCCTAGATGGAAGACTATCAAATAAAGACTAACAGATATAGACTCCTCTGCTGTCTCCTCTGACAGTAGAGGTGGTAATGAAACAGTTGACAACACTGGATGCAACTAAAGCGGTTGGACCAGACAAAGTATTACTATGGATACTAAAAGAGGCAGCGCAGGCCCTCAGCGTGCCTCTGGCAAGGATCTTTTATGAATCACTTATGTCGGGAGAATTGCCCAATTGCTGGAAGAGGGCAAATGTTGTACCAATATTCAAGAAAGGTGATAAGGAGGAGGCACTAAACTATAGACCTGTATCACTGACAAGCATCCCCTGTAAAATACTGGAAAGAATAATTAGTCTAAGACTGGTTGCACACCTGGAGAACATTAGGTTTGTAAACAAACATCAACATGGGTTATGGAAAGGGAAATCTTCCTTAACAAATCTTTTGGAATTCTATGATAAAATAACGAGGATAAGGCAGTAGAGAAGGTTGGGCAGACTGCATATTTCTGGACTGTTAAAAAGCCTTTGATACAGTACTGCACACGAGACTACTATTCAAACTTGAGAGGCAGGCGGGAGTGAGCGACCTAACAGGAAAGAGCCAGAGGGTTACGGTAAGGGGCGAGAAGTCGGACTGGCGAACAGTTACGAGTGGAGTACCTCAAGGATCGGTGCTGGGACCAATTCTATTTTTAATATACGTTAACAACATGTTTACAGTTGTAGAATCCTACATGTCGATGTTCGCGGATGATGCAAAGTTGATGAGAAGAGTTGTGACAGATGAAGATTGTAGGATCCTCCAAGAGGACTTGAACAGGTTGCAGAGATGGCCAGTGAAATGGATACTAGAGTTCAACACAAGCAAATGTAAAATTATGGAAATGGGGCTAGGTAATTGGAGACCAAAGGGACAGTACACAATGAAGGGGAACTACCTACCTGTGACGACACAAGCAAGAGACCTGAACGTGGACGTAACACCTATTCTAACTCCTGAGACACATACAAATGGGATATCGACAGCAGCGTACTCTACACTGGCAAAAGTTTGAACATTCTGAAACCTAAGTAAGGAGGCATTTAGGGTGCTTTACACTGTCTACGTGAGGCCAGTTTTAGAGTATGCCGCCCTATCATGGAGTCCCCACCTGAAGAAACACACAAGGAAACTGGAAAAGGTTCAGAAGTTTGCAACAAGACTCGTCCCAGTGTTACGAAGAATCGGGTATGAAGAGCACCTGAAGGAACTGAGCCTTACGACACTAGAAAAAAGCGGGAGAAGGGAGGATATGATAGGAACGTATAAAATACTCAGGTGGATTGACAGAGTGGATATAGACGAAATGTTAGCACTGAGTAGTACCAGAACGAGGGGGACATGGGTGGAAGCTGAAAACTCAGACGAGTCACAGAGATGTTAGGAAGCTCTCTTTTAGCGTAAGAGTAGTGGAAAAATGCAATGTACTTAAGGAGCAGGTGGTGGGAGCAAATTCTATTCATAATTTTAAAACTAGGTATGATAGGATCGGAGTCATTGCTGTAAACAACCGATGGCTTGAAAGGCGGGATCCAAGAGTCAATGCTTGATCCTGCAGACACAAATAGGCGAGTCCAAATAGGAGACTGTATATATACACACACACACACACACACTAGTTCTTACTTCCTGACTCGACAAAACGAATTATATCCGACCATTCAAACAATTCATCCACCAAAGGTAGCAGATTAATAATTGAATTACTTCACACAAAATGTCAATAAGCAATTTACAGAAGATAAATGCTTATAACAGCTTGATCTCTCACATTAAATTTTCAGGTACGAAAGGTATACAAAAGAAACCTTTTTATCACTTTCCAAATACCCTTTAGCACTTAAGTTTGCCTTAAAACGCTCTAGAGTCCTTTAGGCCTACTTCATGAAACGCATATAAACGTCCTATTGAAAAACAATTAAGAAAATTCATTCAAACCTAGTAATTTATAGCCTTTTTGCATCCTAGTAAACCAATGTACACAAACTGCGGTACTCTCTTACTCCTGTAAACCAGTGTACCTTACGCACAATGTACACATCTTTCATGTCTAAGTCTACAACCACAACAGTGAAGCCGTAAGAGGCAAGAACCCCGGTGTAGAAGTCTTGGTTGGAAAGTTAGTTGTAGGCCACCTTCGAGACGAGAACACCCTGTGAGTGGCGTCCACACTCACTGAGTGGCGTCCACACTCACTGAGTGGCGTCCACACTCACTGAGTGGCGTCCACACTCACTGAGTGGCGTCCACACTCACTGAGTGGCGTCCACACTCACTGAGTGGCGTCCACACTCACTGAGTGGCGTCCACACTCACTGAGTGGCGTCCACACTCACTGAGTGGCGTCCACACTCACTGAGTGGCGTCCACACTCACTGAGTGGCGTCCTCATACAGTCTAGAGAGACATACGGTCATTTATTACCATAATGCTATTCCCTATCTCAAAATTTCTGCCCTGTGTAAACTGTCTTCACTAAAACACAAAAAAGTCACTCTGATTGGTTGAAATCAAGTGCACAAGGACCACTTACCTGACGAGTTAACTGGCCACTGTAGCAGTTAGGTCATCAGCCTCCACACCGCTGCATTATCTGCCCTCACACACACTCACCACCACACACACACAAACATAAACAAACACGTGCCTCCGGGGGACAGCAGCGCGGGCTGTGTGTCAGTCACTGGCAGGGGAAAGTAGTTCTCCAGAGTGCCAAAGGAACCTGGCAGCGAGTAGATTAAGAGAGGAAAGGAGAACAGTGTAAGATAGACAGAGATCTCCCCCGTCTAGAGGAGATAGGTAGAGAGAGTGAGTGAGAGAGAGAAGCGGAGAGACTCGGCACTGCCCGTCACGACACTGAGATTAGAGAGTTACAGAGTCTCCGTGGGGTGCTCTATGTCACCATCACACGAGCAACTGAATACCACAACCCTCCTGAACCACCAGTCAGTCAGTACTGGGGAGACGGCACCCGCTCAGCTCCCCCCCCCCCACCCCACAACCCCCACCCCTTCCGTTCCCCCTCCCCCCACGCACACTTTCACTGGTAACAACAAAGAGGCAATCCCCGGACCGGTTGGCGATGGTGGGGGGGAGGAGTGGGAGGTCACCGGGTGGGTGGGGGTCAGAGGTGGGGTTACGCCCCGTGAGAGTTACGGGAGAGAGGCCCCGAGCAGGTGTGTTTGTGGGGGGGGTGTGAGGGGGGACTAGGTCACAGGTGGAAAGGGGCAGTGCAGGGGTCAGGGGAAGGAATGGGGAGAGGAGTTAGTGGGGGATAATGGGTCAAGAAGATGGTCAAGCTGCGGTCAGAAATGTAACCCACACGCGCCAGGGGTGAGCGCTGACCCCACACGCGCACCATGGGTCAGCGCTGACCCCACGCGCACCATGGGTGAGCGCTGACCCCACACACGCACCAGGGGTCAACCCCGACCCTCTCCTTCAAGCTCTCCCTCCTTCTTTACTGCTATACCCCCCCCCCTTGTTCACACCAATTAAACCACTTAACCCTCGTTTAGCTACAACCAAACCATCGTCACAACCAATTAGAGCCAAATAAAGCCTGTGCAATTATGGTAACGTGAAGCTGTGATGTATTTTACAAGTACATCTCGTTTGCATATTATTATTAATATATATAAATTGATTTTTTGTGGCCAAAGACATGTTTGGTGCGGATTATGGTGGCGGACCTCCGAGGTGTGGCCCCAGGGGATAACTGATTAGTATTTTGTGTTATCTTGATATCTTAACAGTTGGTTGCTGGTGGAGCTCTCTCATGCTTTCACTTCTGTGCTCACTCTCATTCCTGGCCTCACTCCTGTGTCATAAATGACACATACATTAACGCTTACTCTGAAAGAAACAAAAGAAAACAACAAACATGCACACACACACACACACACACACACACACACACACACACACACACACACACACACACACACACACACACACACACACACACACACACTCACACACACTCACACACACTCACACACACTCACACACACTCACACACACTCACACACACTCACACACACTCACACACACACACACACACACACACACACACACACACACACACACACACTCACACTCCAGGAAGCAGACTCCATACACAGTTTCAAGTATAAATATGATAGAGCCCAAAAGGCTCAGAAACCTGTACACCAGTTGATTGATAGTTGAGAGGCGGGACCAAAGAGCCGAAGCTCAACCCCTGCATGCACAACTAGGTGAGTACACACAATCACTACCTCTACCACCTCTCTCCTAAACTCACTACAGCCTTGAACGTTTCATTATGTACATCTTTGCCAGATGAAAGTGGCCGTTGCATAAAAATTTATGAACGCGCTTCGTAGCCAAAGGCGTATAACACCAGTACGCTTCCTGTATAATCCGAACAATTTTCCTGTTCGCCCCTCATATAATCCGAACCCCTCTCCTACCGCTTCCCATGTAATCCGAACCCCTCGTCTAGCGCTCTCCATATAATCCGAACCCCTCTCCTACGCTCCCCATATAATCCGAACCCCTCTCCTATACTCCCCGTATAATCCGAACCATTCTACAACGGAACCGCAGAAAATCGTAAGTCGGCCTGGGTGATACACACTCCTGCTAACAGGAACGGAAATACAGGAATGGGGCCACGGGAACAAGAATACAGAAACGTGGATAGATGAAATAGAGAGACACAGGCACAGAGCTAAAGGAACAGGGATACAGGAAGAAGGATAAAGGAACTAGAATATAGGAAGAGGGGATACAGGAATGGGGGCCACAGAAACCGAGACATAGGGGCCCCCAGGAACAGTCACACAGTGTACTATACACGTCTCCAATTTGGGAGATGGGGAATAAGGAGATAAGTGAGGAAAAGAAAGAAAGAATAATTGAAGAACGCATGGAAGGTGGAGGTAATAGGTGAGGAATAAGGGGGGAGGGGGGCGGTGAAGATAAGGAAATTGAAGGAGATATGGAAAGGAACGGATATAGGGAGGGGGAAATGGGGGACACATAGAAGAGGAAGGAAGGCGGTAAGAAGTAGGGGAAAGAAAGGGTGTGAGAGAGAGGGGTGGGGGGAGAGAGGGGGGGCGGGGGAAGGAAGAGGTGGAGAAGGGGAAGCTAGGTAACACCCCCCCCCCCACCCCGGTGATAATAACAGTCAAATTGCTACACTGGAAAATATGGAACGTAACGGACTTGAAATAAAAAGACAGAAACGGAAAGTAGTGCAGACAGTCAGTGACAGGTGAGGAACTGTTAGACCGGGGACTAGTAGACAGTCAGTGACTGGTGAGGAACTATTAGACTGGGAACTAGTAGACAGTCAGTGACTGGTGAGGAACTATTAGACTGGGGACTAGTAGACAGTGACTGGTGAGGAACTATTAGACTGGGGACTAGTAGACAGTCAGTGACAGGGAGGAACT
Source organism: Procambarus clarkii (assembly GCF_040958095.1). Lineage (NCBI taxonomy): Eukaryota > Metazoa > Arthropoda > Malacostraca > Decapoda > Cambaridae > Procambarus > Procambarus clarkii. Next base: position 27,992,733 of record NC_091196.1, read on the forward strand.
ATTAGACTGGGGACTAGTAGACAGTCAGTGACCGGGAGGAACTATTAGACTGGGGACTAGTAGACTGTCAGTGACTGGTGATGAACTATTAGTCTGGGGACTAGTAGACTGTCAGTGACTGGTGATGAACTATTAGTCTGGGGACTAGTAGACAGTCAGTGACTGGTGAGGAACTATTAGTCTGGGGACTAGTAGACTGTCAGTGACTGGTGATGAACTATTAGTCTGGGGACTAGTAGACTGTCAGTGACTGGTGAGGAGCTATTAGACTGGGAACTAGTAGACAGTCAGTGACAGGTGAGGAACTATTAGACTGAGGAAGGGATGACAGACACAAGGTGACAGGTGAAGAAATATTAGACAGGGGAGCCTATCTGTCACCAATAAACAAGGGTGACAGAGGTCGTCCGAACAGAGGCCGTCAGCGAAGCACTCTTTGCAACCCGTCCTCGACTCAAGTCCATTACATCCAGCGGTCGACCCCACAGACGCATTCATAAATTTTAACTTGCTGTTCATTCAAAACGGGAATTTTCTCAAGTATAAATTAATATTATAATATATTAGTATATTGTGCATATATAGGCATAGGTTAGGTTAGGTGTTTAGGTTCTGTTGGCGATTATTTGTATTTGTAGTACGTGGGTGAAGCATTTATAGCGTTGTGATTCGAACAAAATACGTCAGTGAAGCACTTGTTCCGGATATGTTCGAACTTCAGCAGTTGTGAGTCGTGTGTAAATCGCTTTTCATTCATAAACAGGGAGGGGGGTTTGGCAGGTGCATGGAATCACTTTTGGGTCTTTGTTTGGAGGACGGGCTGACTCATAAACAAAGACCCAAAGTCCATTCCATGCATCCGCCAAACCCCCTGTTTATGAATGAAAAACGGTTTAACCACGACTCATAACTGATGACATCCGAACACTTCAAAAAATAATAATAACACCATATATTATTATTTTTTGTAATATTAGATTAGGTTTGGTTTGGTTAGGCACGGTTAGGTTGGGTTGAGTTAATTTAGGTTATTTTGGGTTGGGTTGGGATGGGTTGGCTTGGGTTACGTTGGGTTGGTTTAGATTGGGTTTTAGGTTACGTTAAGTTTGTTTATAGAGAAATCATGACGTAAACGGGTACATACTTTCCTCAGATATTGGACCCTACTCGCCTGAAGATGGTTTGTGTGTAAATTGTCTTCCATTCGCAAATAGAGGGTTTTGATTTATGTATTCTGCCAAAGGTTCCGACGCTTCTGGATAGGCAATACCAACTCGAAATTTGGCACCTCTGGAAGACAAGGTATGCATTTCTTCCAGATCGTTTTTACACCTCAAATAGCTGCCGAGACCTACAGATACCTGCTGATACCTGAAGACACGAGTTTGAGTTCCACCAAAGTACTCTTGGAGCTACCTTTATGTCGAAGGACCTGACAGGCCCTGTGGCATGACTCCTCGTTTCCTAATGCCTCAACACGACACTATGTTCCCAACAGACTTGTAGATTTCACCAGGTACACGGCACGTGGTGTCTAAGACCTGTTCAAGACTGGGGATACACTAAGCATTCTTAAGACCTGAATATCGCACCAGTTGCTCCAAAGACATGTACTCTGCAAAATGTGTTTAATATCTGTATACTACACTACACTACACTACACTACACTACACTACACTACACTAAGGATACCCAAGACCTGCACAAGACACTCATACTACGCTAGATACCACAAAAAGAGTCGTACACAAGACCTACTCTTGGTTTGAATAATGAGCTAACATTCTCGTTTAAGTCCTCAAGCCAGTATATTATTGTGTGTGTTGGAACAAATATATTTGTTTTTCCCAAATAGGTACTGGCGTTGAAGACTGGTGGCAGCGAGCGCCGCATGGTGGTGATTATCGATTGGTGTCCCAGGCTCTCCCGTGCCTCGTCGAATGTTAGGAGGAAAGATATACAATAGATGCAGGCAGGGAGTAACGAATACAGACAGGCAAACAGGTAGATAGGCAAAAGGAAGAAAGGAACCCCTGTACCACTGCAGGTGCATTCCTGTACCTGCAGTGTTCACGGACTTCCCGCACGGACCCACAAATGGATATAAAACTTAAAGTCAGTCAGATATCGAGAGGAAGAACCCAAAAGCTTGGCACTCAACGTTGAAAGCACATCTAAGTAGGTAAGTAGAGATAGGAAGTAACTCCTATTTCCCCCCCCCCCCCTTGGTGTTTGGTAGCTTCAGGCGCCAACGATACATGGGCGCCAGGGGCCTGGTAGCCTGTGGATAGCGCGCAGGACTCGTAATTCTGTGGCGCGGGTTCGATTCCCGCACGAGGCAGAAGCAAATGGGCAAAGTTTCTTTCACCCTGAATGCCCCTGTTACCTAGCAGTAAAATAGGTACCTGGGAGTTAGTCAGCTGTCACGGGCTGCTTCCTGGGGGTGGAGGCCTGGTCAAGGACCGGGCCGCGGGGACACTAAAGCACCGAAATCAACTCAAGATATACTCAAGATATAACAGATGGCTCTGGATCAGTTACTACTATTCCCTGCGTTCGTATAAGCCGTCGTGGCCAGAGGCCAGATTCACGAAGCAGTTACGCAAGTACTTACGAACGTGTACATCTTTCCTCAATCTTTGACGGCTTTGGTTACATTTATTAAACAGTTTACAAGCATGAAAACTTGCCAATCAACTGTTGTTATTGTTATAAACAGCCTCCTGGTGCTTCGGAGCTCATTAACGGTTTAATAATTGTAAACAAAGCAGCCAAAGATTGAGAAAAGATTTTCAGGTCCGTAAGTGCTTACGTTACTGCTTCGTGAATCTAGCCCCAGGATTTATCTTGAGATTATCTTGAGATAATTTCGGGGCTTTAGTGTCCCCGCGGCCCGGTCCTTGACCAGGCCTCCACCCCCAGGAAGCAGCCCGTGACAGCTGACTAACACCCAGGTACCTATTTTACTGCTAGGTAACAGGGGCATAGGGTGAAAGAAACTCTGCCCATTGTTTCTCGCCGGCGCCCGGGATCGACCCCGGGACCACAGGATCACAAGTCCAGCGTGCTGTCCGCTCGGCCGGCCCCCAGGATGGCTTAAGACATAATACGGACATAAGCCATCAGACATCAACATGATGGAACTGACAATGGCTTGATGTTTTGGGGTCTCCGTAGTACAATCGGATTCGTTCGCGAGGCACAATCGTGAATTCCGGGTTCGAATCTCGGGCGGGACAGAAATGGTTGGGCACATTTATTTTCACCTAATGGCTCTGTTCACCTAGCAGCAAGTTGGTAGGTACTCAGGAGTTAGTCAACTTCTTGTGGGGGGGGGGGGGGGGGCGGGGTCCGCAATTCGACCCTGAAAAGGGGGTAGGGGGGGGGGCACCTCAATAAAAGCCTAACGTGTATGAACACACTCTGGCTTCCTGTCCCCTCGACACAGTGAATTACTAATTATTATCTATCAGACAATGACAAGAACGAAATTGACTTCATCTATCAGCCAAAGATTTAATCTATCAGACCAAGAATAGATCAAACTGATAATGGTTTGATCTATCAGACCAGGACTTGATCAACCTGGTGAGGACTTCCAAGTCCTGCATCAAGTCCAGCAGGAGCCATACTGTGACGTGGGGAGGGGGCCGGGGAGGGGGTCGGGGAGGGGGCCGGGGAGGGGAAGGGAAGAAGGGAAGGGGGGGAGGGAGAAGGCGAGGGGGGGGGGGAAGGGAAGGGAAGGGAAGGGAAGGTGGGGGGAGGGGGGGGGTGAAACACGTCCATGAAATACTTTCAATTAGAGGAGAAAGTTCTGGACGGAGAGTGAGTTTACCAGAGAGTGCGCTGTGCTGGTGGGTGCGCACCCCCGTCTCCGTCTTCTTAGTAGTAGTAGTGCGCAGTTCTGTTGTCTGCGCACCTCCGCCTGCGCACCAACACTCACCTGTAACCAAAAAAAAAAAAAAAACACTTTAGTTCCGTTATCCTCCAGCACACATGACTGACAGAGCCCAACAGGCTCTACCTATAACTTACACACCAGTTGATTGAACTTAGAGAGCCGCGACCAAAAACAATCGAAGCTCAACTCCCGCAAAGCACAATTAGGTGAATACTAACGGATATAGCTCAAGAAATTAAGGAAACTTCTTATATCCATATACCACTAGTTTCATATACCACCAGTTTCATATACCACCAGTTTCATATACCACCAGTTTCATATACCACCAGTTTCATATACCACCAGTTTCATATACCACCAGTTTCATATACCACCAGTTTCATATATCACCAGTTTCATATATCATCAGTTTCATATATCACCAGTTTCATATACCACCAGTTTCATATACCACCAGTTTCATATACCACCAGTTTCATATACCACCAGTTTCATATACCACCAGTTTCATATACCACCAGTTTCATATACCACCAGTTTCATATATCACCAGTTTCATATACCACCAGTTTCATATACCACCAGTTTCATATACCACCAGTTTCATATACCAACAGTTTCATATATCACCAGTTTCATATACCACCAGTTTCATATATCACCAGTTTCATATACCACCAGTTTCATATACCACCAGTTTCATATACCACCAGTTTCATATACCACCAGTTTCATATATCACCAGTTTCATATACCACCAGTTTCATATACCACCAGTTTCATATATCACCAGTTTCATATACCACCAGTTTCATATATCACCAGTTTCATATACCACCAGTTTCATATACCACCAGTTTCATATACCACCAGTTTCATATACCACCAGTTTCATATACCACCAGTTTCATATACCACCAGTTTCATATATCACCAGTTTCATATACCACCAGTTTCATATACCACCAGTTTCATATACCACCAGTTTCATATACCACCAGTTTCATATACCACCAGTTTCATATACCACCAGTTTCATATACCACCAGTTTCATATACCACCAGTTTCATATACCACCAGTTTCATATACCACCAGTTTCATATACCACCAGTTTCATATATCACCAGTTTCATATATCACCAGTTTCATATATCACCAGTTTCATATACCACCAGTTTCATATACCACCAGTTTCATATACCACCAGTTTCATATACCACCAGTTTCATATACCACCAGTTTCATATACCACCAGTTTCATATACCACCAGTTTCATATATCACCAGTTTCATATATCACCAGTTTCATATACCACCAGTTTCATATACCACCAGTTTCATATATCACCAGTTTCATATACCACCAGTTTCATATACCACCAGTTTCATATACCACCAGTTTCATATATCACCAGTTTCATATACCACCAGTTTCATATATCACCAGTTTCATATACCACCAGTTTCATATACCACCAGTTTCATATACCACCAGTTTCATATACCACCAGTTTCATATATCACCAGTTTCATATATCACCAGTTTCATATACCACCAGTTTCATATATCACCAGTTTCATATACCACCAGTTTCATATACCACCAGTTTCATATACCACCAGTTTCATATACCACCAGTTTCATATATCACCAGTTTCATATACCACCAGTTTCATATACCACCAGTTTCATATACCACCAGTTTCATATACCACCAGTTTCATATACCACCAGTTTCATATACCACCTTCAAACTAAACAAAAAAACAATACTTGGCTTCCATCTACCATCAATATAGGATACCAGGTGTTCCTCAGAGCTCTTCCTCCATGAACCTACATATATATGTGTAGCCCTTCATATGTGTAGCCCTTCATATGTATGTGTAGCCCTTCATATGTGTAGCCCTTCATATGTGTAGCCCTTCATATGTATGTGTAGCCCTTCATATGTATGTGTAGCCCTTCATATGTGTAGCCCTTCATATATATATGTGTAGCCCTTCATATGTGTAGCCCTTCATATATATATGTGTAGCCCTTCATATGTGTAGCCCTTCATATGTGTAGCCCTTCATATGTGTAGCCCTTCATATGTATGTGTAGCCCTTCATATGTATGTGTAGCCCTTCATATATATATGTGTAGCCCTTCATATGTATGTGTAGCCCTTCATATGTGTAGCCCTTCATATATATATGTGTAGCCCTTCATATGTGTAGCCCTTCATATGTGTAGCCCTTCATATGTGTAGCCCTTCATATATATGTGTAGCCCTTCATATGTATGTGTAGCCCTTCATATATATGTGTAGCCCTTCATATGTATGTGTAGCCCTTCATATGTGTAGCCCTTCATATATATGTGTAGCCCTTCATATGTATGTGTAGCCCTTCATATGTGTAGCCCTTCATATATATATGTGTAGCCCTTCATATGTGTAGCCCTTCATATATATATGTGTAGCCCTTCATATGTGTAGCCCTTCATATGTGTAGCCCTTCATATGTGTAGCCCTTCATATGTATGTGTAGCCCTTCATATGTATGTGTAGCCCTTCATATGTGTAGCCCTTCATATGTGTAGCCCTTCATATGTGTAGCCCTTCATATGTGTAGCCCTTCATATGTGTAGCCCTTCATATGTATGTGTAGCCCTTCATATGTGTAGCCCTTCATATGTATGTGTAGCCCTTCATATGTATGTGTAGCCCTTCATATGTATGTGTAGCCCTTCATATATATGTGTAGCCCTTCATATATATATGTGTAGCCCTTCATATGTGTAGCCCTTCATATGTATGTGTAGCCCTTCATATGTATGTGTAGCCCTTCATATGTGTAGCCCTTCATATGTATGTGTAGCCCTTCATATGTATGTGTAGCCCTTCATATGTATATGTAGCCCATACATATATATGTGTTATAGGCCAACGGGTAATTATTGATGTGATCAATACATCGTCATCCTCTATAATTCCTGTATTTTCGGGGGAAATAATTTTCCCTGGAACACGACCCACGAGTCTGTTTACCACCAGGAACTGCTACCTGCTGGGTGAACAGAGGCGAACAATTAATGATTAGCGCGCAAACTCCCTGGCCAGGACTCGAACCCCACGACCAAAATCGCTTGGGGGGATGCGCGGGTTGAGTGTGTGACCACTGCGCCATCTGGGACCGTTGATGAAAGAGATAAACACTAGGGGTGAGAACAGTTTGGGCAACCTCATCCCATTGTGCGTAATTTACACCCCAATAAACTGATTTCAATTTCAATGTCTATGCAAAAAATATAAAATTAAACTAGTCTACATTCAAGTTCACTTGGAGAAAATTAAACCATTTATAGATAGATTTAAATTTTACTTTCTCGAAACACTACGCGTGGTAGCCGGCCTTGTTAGCGTGGTAGCCGGCCTCCTTCGTAGCGTGGTAGCTGGACTTGTTAGCGTGGTAGCTGGCCTTGTCAGCGTGGTAGCCGGCCTTGTTAGCGTGGTAGCCGGCCTCCTTCGTAGCGTGGTAGCTGGACTTGTTAGCGTGGTAGCTGGCCTTGTCAGCGTGGTAGCCGGCCTTGTCAGCGTGGTAGCCGGCCTTGTCAGCGTGGTAGCCGGCCTTGTTAGCGTGGTAGCCGGCCTTGTTAGCGTGGTAGCCGGCCTTGTTAGCGTGGTAGCCGGCCTTGTTAGCGTGGTAGCCGGCCTTGTTAGCGTGGTAGCCGGCCTTGTTAGCGTGGTAGCCGGCCTTGTTAGCGTGGTAGCCGGCCTTGTTAGCGTGGTAGCCGGCCTTGTTAGTGTGGTAGCTGGCCTTGCCAGGGTGGTAGCCGGCCTTGTTAGTGTGGTAGCTGGCCTTGCCAGGGTGGTAGCCGGCCTTGTTAGTGTGGTAGCTGGCCTTGCCAGGGTGGTAGCCGGCCTTGTTAGTGTGGTAGCTGGCCTTGCCAGGGTGGTAGCCGGCCTTGTTAGTGTGGTAGCTGGCCTTGCCAGGGTGGTAGCCGGCCTTGTTAGTGTGGTAGCTGGCCTTGCCAGGGTGGTAGCCGGCCTTGTTAGTGTGGTAGCTGGCCTTGCCAGGGTGGTAGCCGGCCTTGTTAGTGTGGTAGCTGGCCTTGCCAGGGTGGTAGCCGGCCTTGTTAGTGTGGTAGCTGGCCTTGCCAGGGTGGTAGTCGGCCTTGTCAGTGTGGTAGCCGGCCTTGCTAGCGTGGTAACCGGCCTTGCCAGCGTGGTAGCCGGCCTTGCCAGCGTGGTAGCCGGCCTTGCCAGCGTGGTAGCCGGCCTTGCTAGCGTGGTAGCCGGCCTTGCTTGCGTGGTAGCCGGCCTTGCCAGTGTGGTAGCCGGCCTTGTTAGTGTGGTAGCTGGCCTTGCCAGGGTGGTAGCCGGCCTTGTTAGTGTGGTAGCTGGCCTTGTTAGTGTGGTAGCTGGCCTTGCCAGGGTGGTAGCCGGCCTTGTTAGTGTGGTAGCCGGCCTTGTTAGTGTGGTAGCTGGCCTTGCTAGCGTGGTAGCCGGCCTTGTTAGTGTGGTAGCTGGCCTTGCCAGGGTGGTAGCCGGCCTTGTTAGTGTGGTAGCCGGCCTTGTTAGTGTGGTAGCTGGCCTTGCTAGCGTGGTAACCGCCCTTGCCAGCGTGGTAGCCGGCCTTGCCAGCGTGGTAGCCGGCCTTGTCAGCGTGGTAGCCGGCCTTGCCAGCGTGGTAGCCGGCCTTGTCAGCGTGGTAGCCGGCCTTGTCAGCGTGGTAGCCGGCCTTGCCAGCGTGGTAGCCGGCCTTGCCAGTGTGGTAGCCGGCCTTGCCAGTGTGGTAGCCGGCCTTGCTAGCGTGGTAGCCGGCCTTGTCAGCGTGGTAGCCGGCCTTGTCAGCGTGGTAGCCGGCCTTGCCAGCGTGGTAGCCGGCCTTGTCAGCGTGGTAGCCGGCCTTGCCAGTGTGGTAGCCGGCCTTGCTAGCGTGGTAGCCGGCCTTGCCAGTGTGGTAGCCGGCCTTGCTAGCGTGGTAGCCGGCCTTGCTAGCGTGGTAGCCGGCCTTGCTAGCGTGGTAGCCGGCCTTGCTAGCGTGGTAGCCGGCCTTGCCAGTGTGGTAGCCGGCCTTGCCAGCGTGGTAGCTGGCCTTGCTAGCGTGGTAGCCGGCCTTGCCAGTGTGGTAGCCGGCCTTGCCAGTGTGGTAGCTGGCCTTGCCAGCGTGGTAGCCGGCCTTGCTAGCGTGGTAGCCGGCCCTGCCAGTGTGGTAGCCGGCCTTGCTAGCGTGGTAGCCGGCCTTGCTAGCGTGGTAGCCGGCCTTGCCAGTGTGGTAGCCGGCCTTGCTAGCGTGGTAGCTGGCCTTGCCAGCGTGGTAGCCGGCCTTGCTAGCGTGGTAGCCGGCCCTGCCAGTGTGGTAGCCGGCCTTGCTAGCGTGGTAGCCGGCCTTGCTAGCGTGGTAGCCGGCCTTGCCAGTGTGGTAGCCGGCCTTGCTAGCGTGGTAGCCGGCCTTGCTAGCGTGGTAGCCGGCCTTGCCAGCGTGGTAGCCGGCCTTGTTAGTGTTGTAGCCGGCCTTGCCAGTGTGGTAGCCGGCCTTGCTAGCGTGGTAGCCGGCCTTGCCAGCGTGGTAGCCGGCCTTGTTAGTGTTGTAGCCGGCCTTGCCAGTGTGGTAGCCGGCCTTGTCAGTGTGGTAGCCGGCCTTGTCAGTGAGGTAGCCGGCCTTGTCAGTGAGGTAGCCGGCCTTGTCAGTGAGGTAGCCGGCCTTGTCAGTGAGGTAGCCGGCCTTGCCAGCTTGGTAGCCGGCCTTGTCAGTGAGGTAGCCGGCCTTGTCAGTGAGGTAGCCGGCCTTGTCAGTGAGGTAGCCGGCCTTGTCAGTGAGGTAGCCGGCCTTGTCAGTGAGGTAGCCGGCCTTGCCAGTGTGGTAGCCGGCCTTGCTAGCGTGGTAGCCGGCCTTGCCAGTGTGGTAGCCGGCCTTGTTAGCGTGGTAGCCGGCCTTGCCAGTGTGGTAGCCGGCCTTGCCAGCGTGGTAGCCGGCCTTGCCAGCTTGGTAGCCGGCCTTGCCAGCCTGGTAGCCGGCCTTGCCAGCGTGGTAGCCGGCCTTGCCAGCCTGGTAGCCGGCCTTGCCAAGATGAACCACTAACAAAAACCTTTAAATCAATCAATAAAAATATTTAAAATAAATATTAAACATATAATAAATATATATCTGAAATTCTTTCGCTATCCACCTTCCGGTCAGATCTGACCTTCCGGTTAGATGACGAGTTATAGATCCCATTGCATGACCTCTACTCCTTTCTTCCGGTTAGGTTTGCAACCGTCATAACCAGCTATATGCTCCCCAAGAGTGAAAACCGGAGCGGATAGCGCTCTGTGGTTTTCGAGGACCATATATATATATATAAGCTGAAGACAGGACACTCTTAATGTCTCATATTCTTTGGTAATATATAAAAAAAGTTCCCGTCACCTGTATCACGTGAAACCTGGCCAGCCAGGAGTGGGCTGGGGAAGGCAGCCAGGAGTGGGCTGGGGAAGGCAGCCAGGAGTGGGCTGGGGAAGGCAGCCAGGAGTGGGCTGGGGAAGGCAGCCAGGAGTGGGCTGGGGAAGGCAGCCAGGAGTGGGCTGGGGAAGGCAGCCAGGAGTGGGCTGGGGAAGGCAGCCAGGAGTGGGCTGGGGAAGGCAGCCAGGAGTGGGCTGGGGAAGGCAGCCAGGAGTGGGCTGGGGAAGGCAGCCAGGAGTGGGCTGGGGAAGGCAGCCAGGAGTGGGCTGGGGAAGGCAGCCAGGAGTGGGCTGGGGAAGGCAGCCAGGAGTGGGCTGGGGAAGGCAGCCAGGAGTGGGCTGGGGAAGGCAGCCAGGAGTGGGCTGGGGAAGGCAGCCAGGAGTGGGCTGGGGAAGGCAGCCAGGAGTGGGCTGGGGAAGGCAGCCAGGAGTGGGCTGGGGAAGGCAGCCAGGAGTGGGCTGGGGAAGGCAGCCAGGAGTGGGCTGGGGAAGGCAGCCAGGAGTGGGCTGGGGAAGGCAGCCAGGAGTGGGCTGGGGAAGGCAGCCAGGAGTGGGCTGGGGAAGGCAGCCAGGAGTGGGCTGGGGAAGGCAGCCAGGAGTGGGCTGGGGAAGGCAGCCAGGAGTGGGCTGGGGAAGGCAGCCAGGAGTGGGCTGGGGAAGGCAGCCAGGAGTGGGCTGGGGAAGGCAGCCAGGAGTGGGCTGGGGAAGGCAGCCAACAGTAGAGAGAGAAGGGAAAGGAAGCCGAATGGCGAAAAAAAAGGCGCAAGCAGAAATTGGCGAGTGATAGCCTGATTGAGGGAAAGCAAGCAGACGGCGCGGCAGGCAGACAGGCAGGCAGACATATCTTATATTGAGGTTATCTTGAAATGATTTCGGGGCTTAGCGTCCCCGCGGCCCGGTCCTCGACCAGGCCTCCTTTTTGTTACACACCCCCAGGAAGCAAGCAGCCCGTAGCAGCTGTCTAACTCCCAGGTACCTATTTACTGCTAGGTAACAGGGGCATCAGGGTGAAAGAAACAATTTGTTCATTTGTCTCCGTGTCCACCAGCACCTACGGGCTCACCATAGCCCGTGCTACTTGGAACTTTGTTCCAGGTAGCGAATCTTAAATAACAACAGGGATCGAACCCGGAACCTCAGGACTATGAATCCGAAGCGCTGTCTACCCAGCTGTCAGGCGCCCATGTAGATGGGCAGTCAGGGTGAGCGGCTAGTTCTCTCATCTCTCATCTCTCACCTCCCGCCCCCCCTCACTTCTCACACAACCACCTCCCTCACTCATAATCAGTGAGTACGCTCATGTTTTTTTTTTTTTTTTTAGTTTTCCCGCAGACAGAAGCGCAACAGCATGCGCAGCCAGCTCACAAATGCATACTGAATTAGACGTCTGAATTCGCAGCACTTCCTAACAACACCTAATGCCTCTGTTCACCTAGCAGTAAATACGTTATGCAACGGGTGTGTGGGGTTGCACCCCCTAGAGGCGGTCAGTCATAGGCCTATATAAACTCTAGGAGTGACCTGAATAAGCCTACATGGCTCCCCATCCTTCAAAATCGGAAACGAAATATTTAAAACAAAAAAACAGCATTAAAATAACAAGATTAACACCAATTAATTTAACATAACACACACACAGAGAAGAGACAATACAACAAGAATATCCGCTAGTGGAAGCCAGAAAATAATAAATAATCCGGTAATTTGGGAGTGTGATAGTGACGGTTGGGAGAAGCCACGTGTGAAAGCCGTGACGTCACTGGAGAATAACGTCACCGCCGCCTTGGTCGACACACACTTCCCGCGCAAACCTTCACTTACCGACTATTATTTTTTGACTCATTAAGCCTTTCTCATTTGTTTTTCTTCATTTGTATTGTGTGTATTCCCGTTCATATTATTGTTAGTATTTTTTCCTTTATTCAGTTACAAAGTATGTAGTGCCTAGATAAAAATATATATAAAATGGAAGGGTAGTTAAACGATACATTAGTGGACCGTACTAATACGGGTTGTATGATACATTACCAGGGCGGCTTAATCTTTATCAATCAATCATCAATCCTGTAAATCCACGGGAGACATCTCCCGTCACGCAGGGTGCAGTCGCACCTCCACAGATCTCCAGTATCAGCTCTTGATACTGGTAATGGCTCAAAAGAACCACCACTTTCGAGCTATTCATGCCCGTGCCACCTTTTGGGTGGCTTAATCTTCATCAATCAATCTTTACATTACCAGTTAGCGTTAGTGTATCTTTTGAACCGTAGGGATGGTTCCAACCAGCGTCTTCGGTCCTCCTAAACACGCACCTTAAAATTTTTCTCAGATATATCACGTCATTAGGATTTCACGTCGGTGTATTGCTATACTTAGTTGCTTCGGATGATGTTGCTTTGAAGCAGGCTTAGAGCCACTGCTTTGATTAAGCTTCCACAGTTGCTGAGATAGAGACGCTGGTATCAGTTGCTGAGATAGAGATGCTGGTATCAGTTGCTGAGATAGAGATGCTGGCATCACCATCGAGATGCTCACTCATTCAGACCCTAGAGCAGGGGATCTCAACCTTTTTTTTATGATTACACTTCCCCGGCGGATTATCCAGTATATCCACCAACAAACCAATGGTTGGTCGAATAAGCAGACGGAAGTTCGGATAAGCAGAGATGTTCGGATAAGCAGACGAATGGTCGGGTAAGTGGACGAATGGTCGGATAAGTGGACGGATGGTCGGATAAGTGGACGGATGGTCGGATAAGTGGACGGATAGTCGGATAAGTGGACAGATGGTCGGATAAGAAGACGGACGGTCGGATAAGCAGATGAACGGTCGAACAAGGTGACGGACGGTCTGATCATCAGACAATCAACTCATCACTAGTCCTCTTTGGTACCAGTATAACTTCCAAAGCGGCCAATAGCTCGGATTTTACTTTGCATGTGGATAACTGGCAACAGCCCAACTGAGAGGAAATCATAAGAGGTGCTATCATCTTTATTTACAGAAAACGGCAAGTCCCGAATGCACAGAATAACTAAGGCCAGAAATTGTCTATACAGTATACCTAGTATACTGTAAAGTATACTAGGTATACTGTAAAAAGTATAAAGTATTTGTGTGTACGTCTGATACCATACTACTTGTGAAGGAGGAAATGTATATGTTCATCTCTCAGAATGTTCGGTAATATGTTTATTGTTTGTGATGTGTGTCTATGTATGTATTAACACGATGTACTGAACGGGGTGAGAATAGCTTGAGCTACCTCATCCCTTTGTGTGTATTTTACCTCAATAAACTTATTTCAATTTCAACTAAGGCCAGTGAGATTTTCGCTGTTGTTTTTGAGTAATCAAAACATAACACCTTTTTCTTTCTCTTAAATGGGTCAGAGATCGAGTCCCTTAGCTTGAGTGGGGACGAGGAGTCACAATAACGTGACAGAGGATATGATGACCAAATCACAAATTCAGAAAAAAACCTCTTGGTAATGGTCCAGGAAGGACCGAAACACCGTCGTCGTTTCTCCAAGTTCTGATGAGTGGTTTGATCATCGTAGCCTGATGATTTGGTTCCTATCACCCCCCCCTCAAGAGGGTATATGATAACCGTACAAACCTAACCCCCCTTCCCCCCACCCCCCACCCCTGACCAAAAGTGGCAGGTTTAAGGCATTCACAGCTTCGACCCTCCCTACCTTACCTAACCTACCTTACCTAACCTAACCTAAACTTACCTAACCTAACCCTACCTCACCCTACCTAACCTAACCCTACCTAACCTAACCTAACCTAAACTTACCTAATCTAACCCTACCTAACCTAACCCTACCTAACCTAACCCTACCTAACCTAACCTAACCTAACCTAAACTTACCTAACCCTACCTAACCTAACCTAACCTAACCTAACCACTCCAATACTCAAACAGAACAATATCATACACACAAAAGAGAACCCCTTCTCCCAGAAAACTTGACCAAACTCCAATCATCAAGAATTCGGTATATTAATACAATAAAACAAATGACAGGTATATGGTGTGAAAAGATAACTAATTCACTAAACAAAATGAACTACAATTTGCCTCCTGTTTGTTAAGGTAGAAGACAGCAGCTTCTGATTGGCTGGCTGCTCTTGGCTGCTTCTTCTTCTATTGAGACCTAACGATCCAGCGGCGGCCGGACAAGCGGATAGCTGTACCTCTGAATGGATAGACCAGCAGACAGATAGACCAGTGAGTGGACAGTTCAATGTAACCACAGACCAGCGGATGGACAGACCAGTGGACGGGCAGGCAGGCAGGCAGATGGACAGACCAGCAAGGAAATGGACAGAGATAGATCAGAGGCAAGACAAACCAGTGAGTGGACAGATCAGCGAACAGACGGACCAGCAGGTGGACGTTCCACCAGAGGAAAAGACGGACCAGTGAACGGACTGTCAGACAAGCGGATAGTCAGTTGGACACGCAGGTGGATGGTTGGACAACCGAATTGTCGGTCGGACAAATACATACACATTCGGACAAGTGGATGAACGAGCGGACAATCGAACGAACAATTGGACAAAATGACAGATGTTCGGACAAGTAGACAGACGACCGGACAAAGACGCGGAATATTTGGGTAAATGTTCGGATTCAAGTGCGGGAAAATTGGAATTTCTCTTAACCATCTACGACCAGAGGTAGATGGGGGGGGGGGGAGGGCAGAGGAACAACTAGAACATAGTATACATATTAAACATATTTAAAAGCATAAAATTAAAGACACTAAATGCTTCAAAATACTCTTAAAATTGCTGCTAAAATATAAAAGGCCCCCCCAAAAATTAAGCAGATTTTGTACACAAATTTCTTGGTACCAATGATGGCCAAAAATTAAACCGACTGGTAAGAGGAAAACAAATACAAACTGGACAAAAATAAAACTGCAAAGAAACCCTGTAACAAACACAACGAGGAATAGACACCTTCAAACAGGGAAAAAGATATATTCATATTTACGCCATCTGAAAAAAAAGTAATTTACATTTACACAATATTAAGCTATCCAAGTATACTAAAACTTACCCTAACTTAACTTAACCCAACTCACCTTAGCCTAATCTTCTGAACCTAAACTAATATAACCCTAACCTAACCTAACATAACTTAACCTAACATAGCTGACCCTAACCAAATCTAGCTGACCCTAACTAAACCTAACTGGCCCCTAACCTAACCTACACTAAGCTAACCTAACCTACTCTAACCTAACCTGCCCTAAGTTAACATAAGCTAGCTTACCCTAACATTACCAATCCTACCCTAACCTAACCTAACCTACTTAATCTAACCTGCGCTACCCTAACCTAACCTTGGCACCTTCGCAAACACATAACATGGATACAACAAAGAAAAAGAACTGGGAAGTGTGAAAAAAAGGACTTAAGGATTTAAACTTCTTGTCACCATAGATTCTCTTACACACAGACGTGCATACATTCTCATTCTCTTATACACACACAACACCAGGTAGAGGCGGGGGTTCTAGTGGCTGAGTGGACAGCGCTTTAGACTCGTGGACCTAGGGACCGGAATTCTATCCCCGCAGCCAGCGGAAACAGGTGGGTAGTTTTTCCTCACCCTGATACTCCTGTTACCTAGCAGTAAATAGGTTCCTGGGAGTTAGACAGCTGCTACGGGCTGCTTCCTGGGTGTGTGTGTGTTTGGAAGGGAGAAAAAAATTAGTTAGTAGTTAGTAATAGTTGATTGATTGACAGTTGAGCGGCGGACCGAAAGAGCAGAGCTCAACCCCCGCGAGCACAACTAGGTGAATACAACTAGGTGAATACAACTAGGTGAATACAACTAGGTGAATACAACTAGGTGAATACAACTAGGTGAATACTACTAGGTGAATACAACTAGGTGAATACTACTAGGCGAATACTACTAAGTGAATACAACTAGGTGAATACTACTAGGTGAATACAACTAGGTGAATACAGCTAGGTTAATACAACTATGTGAATACAACTATGTGAATACTACTAAGTGAATTCAACTAGGTGAATACAACTAGGTGAATACAACTAGATGAATACTACTAGGTGAATACTACTAGGTGAATACTACTAGGTGAATACAACTAGGTGAATACTGGCGCATGAGCGTCGTGAGAGCACTTCCTGGAGTAGAGAAGGCTGGACACTGGACCTCCCCGACATGCGATGACTATCTGGCCTTTCACCAGCCATTGTTGAGGGCAGACGTTATCTGGCCTCCAGACGCTTCCAGACGCCTGGAGGCGTCTGGAGACGCTTCCATACGCCTCCAGACCCCTCTATGCGTCTCCAGACGCTTCGAAACCCCTAAAGACGCCTCTACATACCTCCAGACCTCTCTAGTCACCTCCAGATGCCTCCACACACCTCCAGATCCCTCCAGATGCCTCCACACACCTCCAGATCCCTCCAGACGCCTCCACACACCTCCAGATCCCTCCAGACGCCTCCAGATCCCTGCAGACGCCGCCACACACCTCCAGACCCCTCCACACACCTCCAGATCCCTCCACACACCTCCAGATCCCTCCACACACCTCCAGATCCCTCCACACACCTCCAGATCCCTCCACACACCTCCACACACCTCCACACACCTCCAGACGCCTTCAGACACCTGCAACTATTTGATCAAACGTACAAAAATAGATTGTTGGAACCTCCCAAAACGTTCATGTATGGTACTTTAGGGCACACAAAATAAGCCCAAAAATACAATTTATTCAATCTAAGGTCTAGTATAGCACCAATATGTGCTATTACCTAAGATAGCTTATATTGGGCCTACGTGACTGGACAGGTTAGTTTGGTTAAAAAAATATATTAGAATGCCATTTGGGCATATTCAGTAATTCAAAACATGAACATTTTTTAGAGCGACGGTCTCGCTTCTTGCAGGCCGATGTTCAATCCCCGACCGTCCAAGTGGCTGGAGCACCATTCCATCCCCAATCCCCATACCGTCCTATCCTAAATCCTTATCCTTACACCCCTTCCAAGTGCTATATAGTCGTAATGGCTTGGTGCTTCCTCCTGATAATTACCTTAACTTCCCCTCTAGTGGGTTCCTCCCTGGACGAAGCACTCTCTTCTCTCTGACTGGTTTAATCACCATCATAAACCCCCCTGATGCTATATCCATACCCCCCGCCCCCGATTCTATATCTATAAACCCTCCCCTTGGTGCTATATCCATCTATGTACACCATTTTCACAATCTTTTTTTTTATTTCCATCCATTTGAGCTGGTCGGTATATTGTTACACGGTCGGTGTTCGATCCCCGATGGTCCCGAGTGGTCGGAAACTATTCCTTCCAACTCCTTTGTTTTTATTTTTGTCCAATATCCCTTCCACGTACTACAGTGTCAGGCTGGCGCCAGGCACAACCTCCTGATCACTACCGTCGAGCGCCCTCAAAACAACACATCAGTAACTAAGGTACAATTGCGTAGCTCCAACAGGAAATCACATAAGCAACTTTTGCCTTCACAAAGACACATTAAGAACCGTCATATAGACAGACCGTTGTGTGAGAGGAGGAGACGGAGAGTCCGGGTATATAGGGAAAGTTCACCTCTCTCTCTCTCTCTCTCTCGCTCTCTCGCTCTCTAGCTCTCGCTCTCTCGCTCTCTCTCTCTCGCTCTCTCTCTCTCTCGCTCTCTCGCTCTCTCGCTCTCTCGCTCTCTAGCTCTCTAGCTCTCTAGCTCTCTAGCTCTCTCGCTCTCTCTCTCGCTCTCTCTCTCGCTCTCTCTCTCGCTCTCTCTCTCGCTCTCTCTCTCGCTCTCTCTCGCTCTCTCTCTCCCCCTCCCTCTCTCTCTCTCTCTCTCTCTCTCTCTCTCTCTCTCTCTCTCTCTCTCTCTCTCTCTCTCTCTCTCTCTCCCTGTGATGGAGACTGCGAATAATTTAGAAACCCTTTGAAATGTTTTATCGCGTCAAAGAAACATTTAATTCAAGAGTCATGGCGAACTTTTGCTAATGAAGCTGGTATGTCCCCCGGATGGTCGGTTAGTAGTAGGGTGTTACAGGTGTTTATCTGTGTCTCACGGGTGTTACAGGTGTTCATCTGTGCCTCACGGGTGTTACAGGTGTTCATCTGTGTCTCACGGGTGTTACAGGTGTTCATCTGTGCCTCACGGGTGTTACAGGTGTTCATCTGTGCCTCACGGGTATTACAGGTGTTCATCTGTGCCTCACGGATGTTACAGGTGTTTATCTGTGTCTCACGGATGTTACAGGTGTTCATCTGTGCCTCACGGGTGTTACAGGTGTTCATCTGTGCCTCACGGGTGTTACAGGTGTTCGTCTGTGCCTCACGGGTGTTACAGGTGTTCATCTGTGCCTCACGGGTGTTACAGGTGTTCATCTGTGCCTCACGGGTGTTACAGGTGTTCATCTGTGCCTCACGGGAGTTACAGGTGTTCATCTGTGCCTCACGGGTGTTACAGGTGTTCATCTGTGTCTCATGGGTGTTACAGGTGTTTATCTGTGCCTCACGGGTGTTACAGGTGTTCATCTGTGCCTCACGGATGTTACAGGTGTTTATCTGTGTCTCACGGATGTTACAGGTGTTCATCTGTGCCTCACAGATGTTACAGGTGTTCATCTGTGCCTCACGGGTGTTACAGGTGTTCATCTGTGCCTCACAGATGTTACAGGTCTTCATAAGTGTTCTCCTGAAACTCTATTATCGAAAAATTAATGAAAAGTGTGAATGAGTAAAAGAAAAAACTTTTTATAGTGAGGGTCGCAAAGCACAAAATAAAAAGCAAATTAGATGTTTAATTTGAGCAAGTTTTTCAGCGTATATATATGTACACTGAGTGCTGAGCTCGTTCAAGCGGCGGCCGACGCCCCAAGACGCATTCAGCTATATAAACGTATTGTGTAGAGACAATAGGTTTGTTCTCCATGCCCCAGGGTACTCTGGTGCCCACAAGACAGTCATCAGTACTCAGGTCTCTGCCTCAGGGTACTCTGGTGCCCACAAGACAGTCATCAGTACTCAGGTCTCTGCCTCAGGGTACTCTGGTGCCCACAAGACAGTCATCAGTACTCAGGTCTCTGCCTCAGGGTACTCTGGTGCCCACAAGACAGTCATAAGTACTCAGGTCTCTGCCTCAGGGTACTCTGGTGTCCACAAGACAGTCATCAGTACTCAGGTCCATGCCCCTGGGTACTCTGGTGTCCACAAGACAGTCATCAGTACTCAGGTCTCTGCCTCAGGGTACTCTGATGCCCACAAGACAGTCATAAGTACTCAGGTCTCTGCCTCAGGGTACTCTGATGCCCACAAGACAGTCATAAGTACTCAGGTCTCTGCCTCAGGGTACTCTGATGCCCACAAGACAGTCATCAGTACTCAGGTCCATGCCCCTGGGTACTCTGATGCCCACAAGACAGTCATCAGTACTCAGGTCCATGCCCCAGGGTACTCTGATGCCCACAAGACAGTCATAAGTACTCAGGTCTCTGCCTCAGGGTACTCTGATGCCCACAAGACAGTCACAAGTACCCCCACACAGTCAGTTTCTCCCGAAATATGAATCAAATCATCGTTTACAGCATTTGGCGGTGTTCATCTCCCAGTCACACCGAAAACGCAGTGTCCGGCGTTTGGGTATAGAACCTTCCAGCGGGGGAGATCGACTGGGTACCGACCCTTTGGGAAGTTAACCTAAACTAACTTGGCGACGGCCTTCAAAGGTTACCTGGGTCAACCAGGCTGTGAGTCGTCAACCTGGCCTCCTAATAGAACGTCGCATTCTGACGTATACTCTACATAAGGCAAAAAACATCGTCGTACTGGAAAATGGTAGCTAGTCGCGAAATTGACGTACTCTTCCGTTTTCTGTTTTGGGTCCTCTGGTAGGTTAGGATTAGGGGGCACTTTAGTACGACAGCTTCTTGACGTTGGGGAGACCTTAGGAGGACGGGCCGAGTCATATGCCGGACAGCGAGTAGTGGCGTCTAACAGCCTGGTTGATCTCACTATCGACAACCTAATCTTAGCTAACTTAGCCTAACTTTTTCTTAATCTAACCTATCTTAACCTGAATAAGGTTAGGATAGATTAGGTTAACAACCTAACCTATCCCTAATTAACCTAACCCTAACTAACCCAGCCTAACCTTACTTAACCTAACCTTAGTTAACCTGAACTTAGTTAACCTAATTTTTAACTACCCTAGCCTAACTTTAGTTAACGTAATTCTTAGAATGTGCATGAAAAGGCTGTCTAGTGATATTGCCTCGGACAGCATCCGGCAGCCACACAGCGGACGCCAACTCTAATTGGAACTTTCCTTTGCGACATGCAGTAGCCTCATCACGACAGTGAAGCCAATTTATGTACAAACACATTTAGGGAGAGAGGAAATAACTGGTGGAGCCATTTTCATGACGTCAAGTTATTGAGGAAGCGAGGTAAATCTCCTGCCATCTGGTGCAACAGACACCAATTAGCTCCCTATTACTCGGGAGGAATCTACCTTGACGGGTTCGAGCGGGGGGGGGGGGGGGGGGGGGGGCGGGGAGGAGGAGGGAGGAGAGGGCAGAGAGTAAATTGGAGGTAGGAAAAATGGGAGGGGGAGAAGAAAGTTTGAGAGAATGGAAAAGGAGAATAGGATTTGAGGGCGGAAGAGGGAAATCAACAGACGAGAAGGGGAAGAGAGAGAGAGAGAGAAGGAAGCCGAGAGAGGGAAAAAAATGAAAAATAGGGAAAAGAGTGAAGGAGGGTAATAGGGAAGAGTGTACGGGAAAGGGAAGAGAGTGTGGGAAGTTAAATTCTATTTGCTGATGACACTACCTTCATTTTCTCCTATGCTAACCCCCCATATTCTAAATGACACAGTGGGGGGGGGGGGGGGGGATACTGAACTAAACAAAAAATAAAGTCTACCTGTGACGGGCCCCTAACAAACTTATCTTCAATAATAATAAAACATTTATATTATGTTTGGTAACAAGTCCACAACCCAAGTCAACCTAAGCATCAACAATACCCACATTTATTTATTTATTTATTTATTTAGTTATGCATATACAAGAAGGTACATTGGGATTGTGAGGATACATAACATGGTAATTACAATCTTGTAAAGCCACTAGTACGCACAGCGTTTCGGGCAGATAACAGCAGAGTCAATGGTAAATTCCTTGGTGTTCACATAGATAACAAACTGAATTTCCATTGCAATATACAAAAATATAGCTTAAAAAAACATTCTGCATCAGCAAGTATATTCTCTCCAAAACCAGATACAATTAGTATTTAGCATTTACCCATTACGGAGCCGGTCGGCCGAGCGGACAGCACGCGGGACTTGTGATCCTGTGGTCCTGGGTTCGATCCCAGGCGCCGGCGAGAAACATTAGGCAGAGTTTCTTTCACCCTATGCTCCTGTTACCTAGCAGTAAATAGGTACCTGGGTGTTAGTCAGCTGTCACGGGCTGCTTCCTGGGGGTGGAGGCCTGGTCGAAGACCGGGCCGCGGGGACACTAAAGCCCCGAAATCATCTCAAGATAATCTCAAGATAATTACCCATAAATAAATATTTTTTGTTTACTTAATTATTGTATGTTTTGACGCTTTGCGTCTTAGTGGCTTTCTTTAATATAGAACCTCTGTACCTCTGTACCTCTGTACCTCTGAGGCACTGTAACGTGCCTCAGCAATATAATCTTATATATGAATATTGTTTGACAACAATATTACGGGTTATTCATGCCCGTGCCACTTCTTGGGTGGCTTAATCTTCATCAATCGTCAGACTACAATAATAATAATAATATTATTATGATTGACACAATCAGTTGGAGCAATGAGGTGACTTGAGCCAGCAATCAGTGTACTCTCAGCCGCGTACCATGTACCCTTATGACATGTCGTGGTACAGCGGTAAGGTGCGCGACTGAGGAGTACCTTGATAGCTGGTCGAGTCAGCATATTATTCTAATTGATTTTATCATTGATAAATACCACGTTAATGTGATTTCTTTTGTGTTTCGTTATTATCATTAGAGGAAATAGAGTGAAGGAAGGTAAGGGTGAAAGAGAAGAAGAGGACACAGACAGCGATGGTAGACAGAAAAGACAATTTATACAATGAAAGAGGAAACAAAAGGCTAGAAGATGAAGAGCAACATAACAAAACATTCGAAACATTAACACATACAAGCATAAACAAGGGAGGGAAGAGAGGCTCCTGTAAATTCCTGATTGAAAGAATGTAACTTTTACCAAATCCCCCCCTCCCCCCCCCCTCCCCCCCCCCCGCCTTTCAGGCACTGCTGGGGTCTCCTGCCCCTCACACAAACAAAGACCAAAGACCAAGCAGTTGACCTGTGTGCTATACTTATTTCTAAAAAAAAAATAAATAATAATCGTCACAACTGCCAGTGAACTCTACAGAGCGAGTAACAAACTTCCCGCGCCGCAAACACTCTCCACAAAACACCAAACACTTCCTCCCTCAAGTCACTTTCCTCATTTGACTACCTTCGAAAAGATAAAAAGGTCCCAGCAGTGAAGAGTCCGGGTTGACAGGACGGCGGCAGTCTCCCTCTCTCATCGCGCCGCGACCATCGCAAGAAGTGCGCCTTTGTTGTCGTAATCGCCAACGGTAAATCGCCAGACTGCTTTCCATGGCTGGATCGCGTGACGTCCTCCCCGGCTTATCGAGAGGGCAAGGAAATCCGGTCCCAGCCGTGTTTTACAACCGTTTTTTTTGTGGCCTGGAACTCGCGCCGCGGGTAGCGGTGATGAGGGCCGGATCATAATCCTTTCCCGCCCAATTGTCACGCGGGAATGGTAGGGTTGGCAGTGCATGAGTCAAAGGGCAAATACTGGCAAGAAAATGTGCGGTGGGCGGCCGAACGTGTTTGGGCTGTGCAGGTGTGGGCGGAGAAGCGAGCAGGTCCTCCTAGGGCGGGTTGATGTCTGGGTGGGCGGTCGAGTCTGGCCGCCCAGAGTGGGCGTAGGTGGACGGGCGAGCGGGTCCGGGCTGCATGCAGATTTCGGCTGGTGGTGGCCGAGGTGGGCCGGGCGGGGGCAGAGAGCGGCCAGAAGGTTTCACTGCTGTCACCCCGTTGCTTTAAGGAAAC
The DNA here is from genome assembly GCF_040958095.1 of Procambarus clarkii. NCBI lineage: Eukaryota > Metazoa > Arthropoda > Malacostraca > Decapoda > Cambaridae > Procambarus > Procambarus clarkii. The sequence continues at coordinate 28,016,227 of NC_091196.1, forward strand.
GGTTGTGGATTTCTCTTGATTGTAATGCAAGAGGGGGCTGACTGGGGAAGCAGGGAGGGGTAGGGGGGCATCCCGGGAACACGAAAAAGGGGAGAGTGAAGAAAGAAGATGAACATATTAAGCAGCAGCAGCAGCGGGGCAAAGACGGGATGCGTCACAGTCAGCCAGGATGTTTCACAGTCACCAAAGATGCGTCACAGTCAACCGGAATGTGACTCAGCCTTGTCATGGTTGACGACAACGTTGACCGAGTAGGTCAACCCCCTACCACCACCACCAGCACCACCAACACCACCTGACGAAGATGGGGAACTACAGACTTGGTGGCTGCAGAAAGATGAGGGTTTCTCTGTGTGAAGTCAAAGTCCGGTGGGAGAGATAACTGGGATGGAAGACAGAAGATGAGAAGGTAGGGATTCATTGCTCTTAAATGTGCAGGTACAAAGGAGAAATTCATATCAAGAAGGAGACGGACGAAAAAAGCTAAGTATATCCCTGGTTCAATAGGTAATGCAGGGAAGCAAAAGACAGGACCAAAAAAAGGCATGAAAAAGTTCATAGAACTAGGAACTGAGCCAACAGAGAGGCACTGAAGTAGAACTAAAAACTAATACACTCAGTTCAGGAGAGAAGCTTAGTCAATTTTAAAATTACATTGTTGCAAAAGCTAATAACATACCATAGCTGTTGAGGAGACAAGTGGATATTCTCATAGAAAGCAATATGGAGGTATGCGAGAAACAAAAGATTTCAGGAGATTACAACACAACCTACGTGGAGACAAAGGTTGCAAGATGAAAGGCTGGAAGAAACAATGGATGACATTGTAGTTACTATAAGACAACATAAAAAACATGGAGAAGCTATGTGTGACAAAATCAAAGGGCCAGGCTTGATCTGACATAGCTGCTGTAAGAGGCTGCTGAAGTACTTTGTCACCCATTATCGAAAATGTTCAATAAATCACTCAATATAGGAAATCTCCCAGAATTCTACAAAAAGACAAACGTAGCCCCAGTATTCAAAAAGCGGACAGACACGAGGCACTAAATTGCAGACGAGCCGCTGACGAGGATTCCATGTAAGGTGTCAAAGAAAGAAACCTGGCTGAGAATGATGGCGCACCTTAAGAGACCCAATTTTTTAATGAAAGGGCAGCATAGATTTAGAAAAGGAAAAACATGCTTGACAAACTTGATTGAGTTCTATGACAGGGTTACTAAAACAACACAGAAAAAAAGATGACTTTTAGACTGTGTATTACTAAATTGTCAAAAAGCATATGACACAGTTCCTCATGACAGGTGAACTTGATGGATAAGCAGCCTAGGAGAACCGGCACAGCAGTGAAATGCGTGAGGGAGTATCTGAAAGGCAGAAAGCAAAAGAGTCATACTCCGAGAGTAGGTGTCAAGCTGGAGGGACGTATTACAAGCAGAGTCCCACAAGGCTTGGTCCTGGACTGCTGCTGCTGCTTCTAATTTAAGCGAACGATCTTCGCGAGGGATTGAGCTCATACATGTCTATGGTTGCAGATGATGTAAAGCAACGGAATGTAAAAACAGAGGAGGACTGCAGGAAGTCACATGAGGATCTTACCAACATCGGGAGTGAGCAAATTATTGGTGGCTGGAATTCAATCTCAACAAGTGTAAGACAATACAGATGGGAAAGGGAGAAAGGACACCAGGAAGCATCTACACCATAAGGGGGAAGGCAATTGCTGGGATTAAGAAAAGCGGTGATGAATGTAATTCTTACACTAACAACAGAGGTACACATAAACAAGGTAACTTCAGCATCATATGGGATGCGGATAAACAATAGAACATCGCTTAGAAGCCTAAATCAGGAATTCTTCAAGGCAATATACACACACAACCTTTGTTAGACCAATACTGGAATATGCAGCACAGGCATTGATTCGGCACCCTGTGACGATAAAACTTCCCGATAAAACTATCCGCTAATCGCCTCAAAACGAACTTCCGCCTCCCCTCGACATGATGAGCAACCCAGCGGGTTTTCTTCCTATTGAGGGGTGTTGTACGTGCTGCTAAGGCGGTATGTTTACTCACAGGATGAGCGGTGATACCCAATCAACCCACCCCTCGGGGCAAAATTACACAATTTTAAACCAGCCCCCCACCCCCTATACCCTCTTGACCCACAAGGGCGAACAGAGAAAGGATCGGTGCCCTGCGGACGTCCCTGTCCATGGCTAGACCCCGGGGCGAGACAGGCAAGGACTTCATAACCACAGGTAGTATAGGGATGAAGGACGGGAGACATCTCCCATCACGCAGGGTGAAGTCGCACCTCCACAGATCTCCAGTATCAGCTCTTGATACTGGTAATGGCTCAAAAGGGCCACCACTTTCGGGCTATTCATGCCCGTGCCACCTTTTGGGTGGCTTAATCTTCATCAATCAATCATCAGGGATGAAGGAAGTCTTCGGCCTTCCGACAAGCATTCACCGCCTGGTGTCTAGAGAATGCTGGCAGTTTTGACAGTAAAACACCTACCTCCCTGGCTGTCACTGCCGTTGAAAATGCGCAAGAATGAGTGTGATCTCCAGACCTTAATGTTAGTTCCCCAGTGGGTACAGTACCCAAAAGTGACGTTAAATTTACTTTAAATCAGTGTTATCGGCGTAAACTGAATGTGAATTTATCTTGATAGCGTTCAAATAACGCCAATCTTAGGACATTGTACCCACCGAGTCCCTCTATGACAGTACACATCTTATAACCTAGTGGCTGGCTATATATAATAATAGTGGTCAATATACGCAACTTTCCGCCCCTACCTTCCACGGCCCAGCAGCCATATCAGCCCTTTGGCTTGTGGAACTGGCATATTCCCCCAATCCCATCCTGTTGGAAATGTGTCTCTGTACCTTCGGTAGCTGCACCCTACCTGTTTGACTCCTGTGGGACGGCAGACTGTGCCACAACACGTCTTTTTCTGCTCCAGTAGCTCACCTGTGGGCGCCATCTCCCTAGCCCCGCTCCTGGGCAGGAGAAAGTGGGCCCCGCGTCTGAGAGTCCCCCAGCCGTACAGACTAGCCATGAACCTTCCCCACGCACATATTATTACCGGCTGGGTACAACTAGTGTTCTCGGGGTACACATGTATATATACCTGTTCTACAGGTATAGAGGGCAGGTGTGTGATGGTAAACACAAATTTCGCGCGTACAAAGGCGCGCGCCACTGAGATATTCGTATATATCGCTGTGGTATACATGAGCTTACTCAATGTTGGATACATATCGTAGTTTAATTTATGTATTATGTGCTCCACACCCATCCTGTGTGTTACCAAAGACACTCACACATGCACATGTAGAGGGGGGATACTGGGCTCTTGACCACACATGTGTCTTACTTCTATGTAGATCTATTCATGTATAGTACATATATATACTCCTTGGTATAAGGGTTAAAGCCACTGAAAACATAAATGAAACAGTGAGGTGAGCCGGAAACCTAAGACGCCAGTTCGAATCCATCATTCTGCTCCTAAGGTGTCCTCAACGATCAACCACGCTATTGTGACTGCATTGTGCATGTCTAAGGTGAATCCTTTCCTGCAGACCGAAAGCGGCTAAGCTTCTCAACTCCCGAAGACTCAGCTTGATAGCGAAGCTTGACTCTCCTGGAGAAGTGATGTAGTGAAGTGATATACACCAGGATGTAGCCCCGGGGCTCAGGTAGCCGTGATGAAGCCCCGGGGCTCAGGTGGGCGTGATGAAGCCCCGGGGCTCAGGTAGCCATGATGTAGCCCCGGGGCTCAGGTAGCCATGATGTAGCCCCGGGGCTCAGGTAGCCATGATGTAGCCCCGGGGCTCAGGTAGCCAGCGCTAGAGCCTCGTAAAACAGGAAACAAACCCAACGGTAATCACCTGATTACACCCGACGGTATATATATGCCGGGAGGCCCCAGGGGTGGAGCTGGGGGGTAAGGGGGATGAGGGGGAGTCAGGTGTCCAGCACGGTACACGTGTGACTTTCAGCGTCCACACATACGGTCACACCGCGGCCATATGTGTGTGTGTTGGCTTCTTAAGTCTTGCTTGCATCACGCTCTCAGGGTGATGGAGGGTTGTCTAAAAGGCTGGTCGACATTTTGTCCCCTCTCATGTCGCGATGTTTTCAGTTTCTATCATTTTCACCGACTGACCGACCGACCGACGGACTGACCGAAACACTCACTAAATCAACAAGCAGCACTCTCTCTCTCTCTCTCTCTCTCTCTCTCTCTCTCTCTCTCTCTCTCTCTCTCTCTCTCTCTCTCTCTCTCTCTCTCTCTCTCTCTCTCTCTCTCTCTCTCTCTCTTTTATTTGTTCCTAATTACTGCTGGGTGTACAGAAGCAAACTGTTAGGGATAGGTTCCCATTCAATCCTCCCCAGATTTTTGTCAAGGGAAGAAATGTGTGTGTGTGTGTGTGTGTGTGTGTGTGTGTGTGTGTGTGTGTGTGTGTGTGTGTGTGTGTGTGTGTACTCACCTATATGTACTCACCTATATGTGCTTGCAGGATCGAGCATTGACTCTTGGATCCCGCCTTTCTAGCTATCGGTTGTTTACAGCAATGACTCCTGTCCCATTTCCCTATCATACCTAGTTTTAAAAGTATGAATAGTATTTGCTTCCACAACCTGTTCCCCAAGTGCATTCCATTTTTCTACTACTCTCACGCTAAAAGAAAACTTCCTAACATCTCTGTGACTCATCTGAGTTTCCAGTTTCCACCCATGTCCCCTCGTTCTGTTATTATTACGTGTGAACATTTCATCTATTTCCACTTTGTCAATTCCCCTGAGTATTTTATATGTCCCTATCATATCTCCTCTCTCCCTTCTTTTCTCTAGTGTCGTAAGGTTCAGTTCCTTCAGCCTCTCTTCATATCCCATCCCTCGTAACTCTGGGACAAGCCTCGTCGCAAACCTCTGAACCTTCTCCAGTTTCTTTATGTGTTTCTTCAGGTGGGGGCTCCATGATGGCGCGGCATACTCTAAGACGGGTCTCACGTAGGCAGTGTAAAGCGCCCTAAAAGCTTCCTCATTTAGGTTTCTGAATGAAGTTCTAATTTTCGCCAGTGTAGAGTACGCTGCTGTCGTTATCCTATTTATATGTGCCTCAGGAGTTAGATTAGGTGTCACATCCACTCCCAGGTCTCTTTCTCGAATCGTTACAGGTAGGCTGTTCCCCTTCATTGTGTACTGTCCCTTTGGTCTCCTGTCACCTGATCCCATTTCCATAACTTTACATTTACTGGTGTTAAACTCCAGTAGCCATTTCCCTGACCATCTCTGCAGCCTATTTAAGTCCTCTTGGAGGATCCTACAATCCTCGCCTGTCACAACTCTTCTCATTAATTTTGCGTCATCTGCAAACATTGACATGTATGATTCCACTCCCGTAAACATATCATTTACGTAAATTAGAAAGAGGATTGGTCCCAGCACCGATCCTTGAGGTACTCCACTTGTTACTGTTCGCCAGTCCGACTTTTCGCCCCTTACCATTACCCTCTGGCTCCTTCCTGTTAGGTAGTTCTTCACCCATACTAGGGCCTTTCCGCTTACTCCTGCCTGCCTCTCAAGTTTGTATAGCAGTCTCATGTGCGGTACCGTATCAAAGGCCTTTTGGCAGTCAAGAAATATGCAGTCTGCCCAGCCTTCTCTGTCCTGCCTTATCCTTGTTACTTTATCATAGAATTCTAAAAGGTTTGTTAGGCATGATTTCCCTGTCCAGAACCCATGTTGGTGCTTGTTTACAAACCCAATGCTCTCCAGGTGCTCAACAAGTCTTAGCCTAATTATTCTTTCAAGTATTTTGCAGGGGATGCTTGTCAGTGATACGGGTCTGTAGTTAAGTGCCTCCTCCCTATCACCTTTTTTGAAAATCGGTACGACATTTGCCTCCTTCCAGCAACTGGGCAATTCTCCCGACATAAGTGACTCATTAAAGATCATTGCCAGAGGCACGCAGAGAGCCTGCGCTGCCTCTTTAAGTATCCACGGTGATACTTTGTCTGGTCCAACAGCTTTATTTGCATCCAGTGTTGTCAACTGTTTCATTACATCCTCTGCTGTCTCCTCTATATCTGATAGTCTTTCATCTTGGGTAATCTCTTCTAACAATGGGAGCTGCTCAGGCTCGGTTGTGAACACTCCATGGAATTTTGCATTCAGTACCTCGCAGATTTCCTTGTCGCTTTCTGTATATGCCCCTTCTGTTTTCCTCAGTCTTGTCACTTGGTCATTTACCGACATCTTCCTTCTTATATGGCTATGTAGTAATTTTGGTTGCTTTTTCACTTTGACTGCAATATCATTCTCATAATTTCTTTCCGACACTCGTCTTATGTTAATGTAATCATTCCTAGCTCTGTTACATCTAATCCTGTTGTCCTCTGTCCTTTGTCTTCTGTACTTCCTCCACTCCCTCCTGCTTCTCACCTTTGCTTCCTGACACTGTCTATTAAACCATGGGTTATTATATTCCCTCCTGCTTTTTTCCTTTATTGTTGGAATAAATCTATCTTCAGCCTCCTTGCATTTCAATATGACTTGGTTCATCATACCTTGCACTGTTTTTCCTCTAAGTTCTTCCTCCCACTGCACTTCTCCCAGGTAGTCCCTTATCCTTCTGTAGTCCCCTTTTCTGTAATCAAGTCTCCTTTACCGGACCTCTTGTCCTTTGGTCACAATTTTAAGCTCCATCATGTAGTCAAAGACTAGGACACAATGGTCACTAGCTCCTAGTGGTATTTCATGTTCCAACTGCTCGATGTCTTCTACATTCTGAGTGATAATGAGATCTAATAGGCTGGGCGTATCCCCTCCTCTTTCTCTAGTATCTTCTTTCACATGCTGTGTTAGGAAATTCCTGTCAATAACGTCTACCAGCTTCGCTCCCCAGGTCTCCTCTCCGCCATGGGGATTCCTCGTTTCCCAATCTATCTCTCCGTGATTTAGGTCCCCCATGACCAGCAGCTTCGCTCTCATTCTATGCGCTAAAGTTGCTGCCCTCTGCAGTTCATCCATACATGTCTTGTTGCTGTCCTCGTATTCCTGCCTGGGCCTTCTACTGTTTGGTGGGGGATTGTAGAGTATCAAGATTACAATCTTCTTCCCATCCACTGTCAGAGTTCCATGTATGAAGCTTGTGCTTTCATTGGTACCCGGATTTTCCAGCTCATCAAACTTCCATTTCCGCTTTATTAGTAGTGCCACTCCTCCTCCCTGTCTCTGTGTCCTTTCTTTTCTTATCACCTGGTACCCCTCTGGAAAGATTGCATCCGAGATCATGCCATTTATTTTAGTTTCCACTATTGCCACTATGTCTGGGTCTGCCTCACTAACTCTTTCTTTTATCTCTTCTGCTTTATTGGCTACCCCATCAGCATTGGTGTACCAAACCTTGAGACTCTTCTTGGAAACTCGGGTGTCAGAGTTCCCCCTTTCACCAGGGGTCTGTGTGTGTGTGTGTATTCACCTAGTTGTATTCACCTAGTTGTGTTTGCGGGGGTTGAGCTTTGCTCTTTTGGCCCGCCTCTCAACTGTCAATCAACTGTTTACTAACTACTTTTTTTTAATTTTTTCCCCACACCACACACACACCCCAGGAAGCAGCCCGTGACAGCTGACTAACTCCCAGGTACCTTTTTACTGCTAGGTAACAGGGGCACTCAGGGTGAAAGAAACTTTGCCCATTTGTTTCTGCCTAGTGCGGGAATCGAACCCGCGCCACAGAATTACGAGTCCTGCGCGCTATCCACCAGGCTACCAGGCCCCTGTGTGTGTGTGTGTGTGTGTGTGTGTGTGTGTGTGTGTGTGTGTGTGTGTGTGTGTGTGTGTGTACGTGTGTGAGTGTGTGTGTGTGTGTGTGTGTGTGTGTGTGTGTGTGTGTGTGTGTGTGTGTGTGTGTGTGTGTGTGTGTGTGTGTGTGTGTGCGCGCGCGCACCTGTAACCACCAATCATTCTTTCTCTTTCTCTCTTTGAATGGCGGCAAGATGCCCGCCGGCCCCACTCCCAGGGAGTATTATCAAGCGTGTAGTCATCTCAGCCAGAGAGAGAGAGAGAGAGAGACAGAGAGAGAGAGAGAGAGAGAGAGAGAGAGAGAGAGAGAGAGAGAGAGAGAGAGAGAGAGAGAGAGAGAGACAGAGAGAGAGACAGAGAGAGAGACAGAGAGAAAGCGAGAGAGAGATTATTAGTTTCCACATCAGAAAGTTTAATCTAAACCCAATTTTTTAAATCGGTTTTTCTGATAATTACAAACTAAACCAGCTCTGCTTCACTAACTTAAACCAACAATATAGTTGTGGAAGAAGATTGTCTACAGGTAGTTAACTCGCAGGCACGTGTGTGCAAGCTGTTCACTGCAATTTTTAGTGTAATTCTTATCTTGCAGTGACAAACATAGTTTTTCAAATATCTGACTTTCAGCGTGAAAATTCCATCAATAAAAGGTTATTTGGATAAGTTTTAATATATTGGATATTTTATTTTAATATATTTTCAACCAATTAGACTTTTTTTATTGATTGACTCAGCCAATCAGAATTACGTTCTCATTCTTGTTTCTTTTTGTTGAGTTAATTTTTTTTTATTTATCACACTTTAAAGATTGCGAATGAATAATTTATTTTATTTGAATTATTTTTCAGAAAGTGCTGTTCTAGTATGACTATACAGCACTTTGAAGGTTATGAGGACAGGATAGCAGCTGGGGCATGAGGAAGAAGTGAAGGAACAGTGCCTAACCACTTGCACAATCGGGGATCGAACGTCGACCTTGCAATAATCGAATCTGTCATTGCTCTCGACCCGTCGCTGAAGACGAACCTTAAGTTTGTAGTTGTCCTGATAATAATTGTAATCCAGCACCGATCCTTCTTGTGTGTGTGTGTGTGTGTGTACTCACCTTATTGTGCTTGCGGGAGGTGAGCTTAGGCTCTTTGGTCCCGCCTCTGAACTGTTAATCAACTGGTGTATAGATTCCTGAACTTATTGGGCTCTTATCATATTTACATTTGAAACTGTGTATGGAGTTTACCTCCACCACATCACTGTCTAATGCATTCCATTTGTTAACTACTCTGTCACTGAAATTTTCTTCTGTGGCTGTGGCTCTGTGGCTCATTTGGGTACTCAGTTTCCACTTGTGTCTCCTTGTTCGTGTTCTGCGCAATCTAAATAGTCTTTGTCCACCCTGTCAATTCCTCTGAGAGTTTTGTAGGTGGTGATCATGTCTTCCCCTTACTGTTCTATCTTCCAAGGGATGTGAGGTTTAGCTTCCGTAGCCTTTCCTCGTAGTTCATACCTCTCAGTTCTAGGACTAGTCTGATGGCACACCTCTGAATCTTTAACTTTGTCTTGTGTTTAACTAGGTATGGACTCCAGGCTAGAGCTGCATGCTTCAGGACTGGTCTGACATATGTGGAATACCAGGTTCTGAATGATTCCTTACACAGGTTACTAAAGACTGCCCATATGTTGGCTAATCTAGCAAATGCCTGATTGTGTGTGGTGTGTGTGTGTGTGTGTGTGTGTGTGTGTGTGTGTGTGTGTGTGTGTGTGTGTGTGTGTGTGTGTGTGTGTGTGTGTGTGTGTGTTGTGCGTACACGTCACACCTTGTGTGTTCCAGTTCACATATTTGCGATACGCACGACAAAGATTTAAATAAAGGCTCCACACCTTGTAAATGTTCCAATTCCTTGTAAATGTTCAAACACCTTGTAAATGTTCCAATACCTTGTAAATATTCAAACACCTTGTAAAAAATGTTCAAATACCACGGGAAAAAATTTCAAACCCCTTGTAAAAAATATCCAAATACCTTGTAAAAAAAATCCAAACACTTTGTAAATGATATCGTCATAGAACCCCCCCCCCCAAAAAAAAAAAAAGTTCACATACCAAAAATTAAAGGTGAAACCTGTCGTTGTTTGTTATCCATTTTTTTGTTACACAATTATCTCCGTCACTCCGATCATTCCTGTTAATCCATTACATCGCTGAACCAAGACATCAGACAAGACTCCCCCCGTTCGATCCCCCGTCATAGCGGAAGCTCTAGACACCAAAGCTTGTAATTACCTAAGTGTAGTTACAGGATGAGAGCTACGCTCGTGGTGTCCCGTCTTCCCAGCACTCTTTGTCATATAACGCTTTGAAACTACTGACAGTCTTGGCCTGCCACCACCTTGTGTAACACCCCCATGCTCCTCGCTGGCATGTCAAGATCCATCCATCCAACACCTGGCTCATACACACACATATGACTGCTGAGCGAAGAAGCAGTCAGGTCTGCTGAGCTTCCAACGATACAATGTAGAAAGTAACAGTTTCCCAACATTGCGCAAAGTTGGCCAATGTGGCGAATCTTAATTAAATATTGATCCGAACAATGTGCCGATTCTGACGGCTGGAAGAATTGGCACTTGTGCAATGAGTTTTGGGTGGATCTATGAATGAGTTTGGGTGGATCTATGAATGAGTTTGGGTGGAACTATGAATGAGTTTGGGTGGATATATGAATGAGTTTTGGTTGATATATGAATGAGTTTGGGTGGATATGTGAATGAGTTTGGGTGGATATGTGAATGAGTTTGGGTTGATGTATGAATGAGTTTGGGTGGATCTATGAGTGAGTTTGGGTGGATATATGAGTGAGTTTGGGTTGATATATGAATGAGTTTGGGTGGATATATGAATGAGTTTGGGTGGATATATGAATGAGTTTGGGTGGATATATGAATGAGTTTGGGTGGATATATGAATGAGTTCGGTGGATCTATGAATGAATTTGGGTGGATCTATGAATGAGTTTGGGTGGATCTATGAATGAGTTTGGGTGGATCTATGAATGAGTTTGGGTGGATCTATGAATGAGTTTGGGTGGATCTATGAATGAGTTTGGGTGGATCTATGAATGAGTTTGGGTGGATCTATGAATGAGTTTGGGTGGATCTATGAATGAGTTTGGGTGGATCTATGAATGAGTTTGGGTGGATATCAATAGGAGCTGTTTCTTATGGGCCAATAAGCCTTCTGACGTTTTCTTAAGTTCTAATGGATGGATATCAAGTAACGACGCTGTTCCTTGCTCTGGAGCCTTGAGGAGTTGTTCTCAACTGGGGGGTCCATGGACCCTAAGGGGTCCAAGCGCCTTGTCCTCATACCCCAGCGCCTTGTCCTCATATCCCAGCTCCTTGTCCTCATACCCCAGCTGCTGGTCCTCATACCCCAGCTCCTTGTCCTCATATCCCAGCTCCTTGTCCTCATACCCCAGCTGCTGGTCCTCATACCCCAGCTCCTTGTCCTCATATCCCAGCTCCTTGTCCTCATACCCCAGCTGCTGGTCCTCATACCCCAGCTCCTTGTCCTCATATCCCAGCTCCTTGTCCTCATACCCCAGCTGCTGGTCCTCATATCCCAGCTCCTTGTCCTCATACCCCAGCTCCTTGTCCTCATATCCCAGCTCCTTGTCCTCATACCCCAGCTCCTTGTCCTCATACCCCAGCTCCTTGTCCTCATACCCCAGCTCCTTGTCCTCATACCCCAGCTCCTTGTCCTCATACCCCAGCTCCTTGTCCTCATACCCCAGCTCCTTGTCCTCATACCCCAGCTCCTTGTCCTCATACCCCAGCTCCTTGTCCTCATACCCCAGCTCCTGGTCCTCATACCCCAGCTCCTTGTCCTCATACCCCAGCTCCTTGTCCTCATACCCCAGCTCCTTGTCCTCATACCCCAGCTCCTTGTCCTCATACCCCAGCTCCTTGTCCTCATACCCCAGCTCCTTGTCCTCATATCCCAGCTCCTAGTCCTCATACCCCAGCTGCTGGTCCTCATACCCCAGCTCCTTGTCCTCATATCCCAGCTCCTTGTCCTCATACCCCAGCTGCTGGTCCTCATACCCCAGCTCCTTGTCCTCATATCCCAGCTCCTTGTCCTCATACCCCACCTCCTTGTCCTCATATCCCAGCTTCTTGTCCTCATATCCCAGCTTCTTGTCCTCATATCCCAGCTCCTTGACCTCATACCCCAGCTCCTTGTCCTCATACCCCAGCTCCTGGTCCTAATAACCAATGTAAATACTATGTAATCATACCGGCCTATCACCTTGTGATAATAACTTTACCTTCTCCTTGAGAAGTACCCACCCAGTCTCTTCCTGTAGCCGCCCCCATCAACGGGGGATGGGGGGGAAGGAGTGGTTATGCCCCCCCCCTTCCCATCCACACTCCTTTTACCGTGGAACGGAATACCATCCATCAATTTTCCGAGAGGCGCAACTTAAGAGGAGCGCGTAAGTTGTCGCTTACAAGCGAGACTAACTTGCGTAAGTTCTTATCCCTTCGACGGGTGATATAAAAATAAAATGAAAATAAGCTTAACAGAAGCTTGAAAAGGGGGTGGGTGTGGGTGTGGGAGTGGGTGGGGGGGGGGGGTAGTGGGGTTCTTTTCTATCAAGACGGTTCAACCAACTCCAACCTCACAGCTCCTGAGACACATTCGGGTGAGATGCGGGACCAAAGAGCCAGAGCTCAACCCCCGCAAACACAACTAGGTGAGTACAACTAGGTGAGTACATTACAGCCACGAACACACGAGCAAGCTTCAGTTGAAGCTATTTTACAGCCAGCTTTTAACTCGTAATACCTCGTATTCCTTATTTTTTTTTGTTTACAAACGTAATCTATCATTCCTCCCATTATAGATGGGAGGAATGAGTATATAGAAAGGGAACAATCGAGAGAAAGCACCAAGCCATTATGTTGACCAAACCACACACTAGAAAGTGAAGGGACGACGACGTTTCGGTTCGTCTTGGACCATTTTCAAGTCTAGAATGGTTCAGGACTGACCGAAACGTCATCGTCCCTTCACTTTCTAGTGTCTGGTTTGGTCAACATATTTCATCCACGTTATTGTGACTCCTCGTCTGCACCAAGCCATTACGATTATATAACACTGGGAAGGGATCAGGATAAGGATTTGGGATGGGACGGGGGAATGGAATGGTGCACAACCACTTAATGGACGGTCGGGGAATTGAACGCCGACCTGCATGAAACTCTACCGTCCAGCCGTAATATACTGATCGTTTTCGATGCATCGGCCTCGACTGCTTATAGGTGAGGGGTGACTGACGTAGTGCGGTTCTGGTGAGGCAGAACAGTTCTATTTTTTACGGAGTGGCAAAATTCGAGAGATTCGTGAATCTTCAAAGGGATTCGTGAGACCCAAGTATCTTGTTACAGTCATAGTCATTGTGGAAAGTTGCTACAGTTATGAGGACGGTAATGACATTGTTACTGCTCCTGGGTGTGATCCTAGCGTGTGTGTGTGTAGTGCTGGGTGTGTGTGTGTGTGTGTGTGTGTGTGTGTGTGTGTGTGTGTGTGTGTGTGTGTGTGTGTGTGTGATCCTAGCAACTCTGCTCCTGAATGTGATCCTAGCGAGTAAAAATACTAGGTGTGATCCTAGCCGTTTACCACCGCCCCTCCCAGCACCCAGGACGGGGCCGGCGGCGCTACAATATAACCGGTTCATGTTAAGCTTGCAAGAGTACGTGGCTACTGTGTAAGTACCTCTTAGCCACAAACAGGTCCTGAGTGATAGAGCGGGGCGCTATATATATATATATATATATATATATATATATATATATATATATATATATATATTATATATATTAGGGCTAGGCGCCTCTATCGCCCCAGCTCTATGACACGGCCGACGTGGTGTAGGTGCGTTTAGCGACGCACTCGAGTGCGTCTATACGCAGCTGGTGCCGCGATGTGCGTTTTTGTCAGCAGGACATCTGTCGTGGGAGATGATGGAGCGAACCGTCAGCAGCTGCCGAAGGCCGGAACACAGCTGCTGAGACACAGCTTCGGAGGAGGCAAACACAGCCGCAGAGAGACACAGCTTCAGAGACGGACACAGCCGCAGAGACACACAGCTTCAGAGACGGACACAGCCGCAGAGACACACAGCTTCAGAGACGGACACAGCCGCAGAGACACAACTTCAGAGGAGACGGACACAGCCGCAGAGACACACAGCTTCAGAGGCATCATGCAGGTCGTAGCTACACCATTTACAGACCGCTTCAGCAAGCAGTTTCCACAACACACACACAACATAACCACTCAGGTCTGGTAATTCAGCCGGAGAAAGTGAAAATACTTGTAGAAAGAAGGGAGAAGTGTGTGGGGGGGGGGGGGGGAATAGGTGGGGGAGGGGAGGGGGGAGGGAGGAAGTGTGTTAAGTACACTCCAGGTACCTGTGGCTAAACCCCCCCCCCCCCAACAATCCCCCCTTCCCCATTCCACCCCCTCTATGATGCCCATCTTGACGTAACGTCCTCCCCATCAGCGCCTCCGGCAGCCACTTTCCCCCAGGGGGCTTCGGTCATGGGGCATCTTCCGCTCTTTAATTCGGGGGCCGTTCGTACTTTCACATAACGATACCAGAAACGCCATTGTCATGCAGGGTCTCGTTCGAGGTTCAGGATCCCCAGCAGTTACTCTTGGGGGGAACGGGAGGGGGAGGGGTTCTCACCTTTCACTCCCTCCCTACCAGGTGGGCATCCCCACCCAGTCCCTCCCATCCCCCATCCCACCTTCCCTCCCGCCTCCTCTGGCTCCAGGGTGCAGTTTCACTTTCGCTAGACGGAGAAAGGAAGCGAAGGAGGAGGAGGAGGACGAGGAAGAAAGAGATCCTCCAGTACTACACCCTCAACATAACACCCACTACCTTGTGGGGTGGTAGTGTACCCTACACCCAGGCTGTGGGTGGTAGTGTACCCTACACCCAGGCTGTGGGTGGTAGTGTACCCTACACCCAGGCTGTGGGTGGTAGTGTACCCTACACCCAGGCTGTGGGTGGTAGTGTACCCTACACCCAGGCTGTGGGTGGTAGTGTATCCTACACCCAGGCTGTGGGTGGTAGTGTACCCTACACCCAGGTTGTGGTTGGCAGTGTACCCTACACCCAGGCTGTGGGTGGTAGTGTATCCTACACCCAGGCTGTGGGTGGTAGTGTACCCTACACCCAGGCTGTGGGTGGTAGTGTACCCTACACCCAGGCTGTGGGTGGTAGTGTACCCTACACCCAGGCTCTGGGTGGTAGTGTACCCTACACCCAGGCTCTGGGTGGTAGTGTACCCTACACCCAGGCTGTGGGTGGTAGTGTACCCTACACCCAGGCTGTGGGTGGTAGTGTACCCTACACCCAGGCTGTGGGTGGTAGTGCACCCTACACCCAGGCTGTGGGTGATAGTGTACCCTACACCCAGGCTGTGGGTGATAGTGTACCCTACACCCAGGCTGTGGGTGATAGTGTACCCTACACCCAGGCTGTGGGTGATAGTGTACCCTACACCCAGGCTGTGGGTGATAGTGTACCCTACACCCAGGCTGTGGGTGGCAGTGTACCCTACACCCAGGCTGTGGGTGATAGTGTACCCTACACCCAGGCTGTGGGTGATAGTGTACCCTACACCCAGGCTGTGGGTGATAGTGTACCCTACACCCAGGCTGTGGGTGATAGTGTACCCTACACCCAGGCTGTGGGTGGTAGTGTACCCTACACCTAGGCTGTGGGTGGCAGTGTACCCTACACCCAGGCTGTGGGTGATAGTGTACCCTACACCCAGGCTGTGGGTGATAGTGTACCCTACACCCAGGCTGTGGGTGATAGTGTACCCTACACCCAGGCTGTGGGTGATAGTGTACCCTACACCCAGGCTGTGGGTGATAGTGTACCCTACACCCAGGCTGTGGGTGGTGGTGCACCCTACACCCAGGCTGTGGGTGGTGGTGCACCCTACACCAGGCTGTGGGTGGTGGTGCACCCTACACCCAGGCTGTGGGTGGTGGTGCACCCTACACCCAGGCTGTGGGTGGTAGTGTACCCTACACCCAGGCTGTGGGTGGTAGTGCACCCTACACCCAGGCTGTGGGTGGTAGTGTACCCTACACCCAGGCTGTGGGTGTAAGATAGCCTAACTGGAAATTGTGTGAAACCCCGACTAGGCTCCAGTGGAAGCCTCGTAGTACCCCAGGTTGCAATTCGTTTGGCCATGTCGTGGTGCAGTTGACTAGAGCGCGTCTGGGAACAGTAGCAGTAACGTTTAGAAGTCCGCTGACCTAACAAATTCACAAAGACCTAAAAGTTGTAGCATTAAATATTATGATAGATATCGTGAGGAGACATTCACATATGGGACTAATAGAACAAGAACCCGGCAATGTGATGTTATAGTGGCCAGAATACGCCTGGGATATAGACGTATCTGGCAGCTTTCTCAAAGCCCAAATGTCGAGTACACAATGTGTCAACTTTGTGAAAGAGAAAACATGCACTCCCTTGAATATTATATTGTAGAATGTCCCATACTGACTGACTTTCGCCCTCCTGGGCTAAGGTATGCTGAACTGTGTAATATGTGTACTAGAACACTTGATTATATATTGGACTTGTAACCAAGATTGACCATGTAATGTATCAATTATATAATGTATGTATGTGATGTAATAATATAACCTGAACTTGTAAAAGCACCTTAATCACCTTCAGTGGTTAAATGCTTAATAACACACTAGTTTCTCTATCAGCTATCTTGCTTACTCTCAGAGTAGGAGAGCCATAAATGTATGTGTATGTATGTATGTATGTATGTATGTATGTATGTATGTATGTATGTATGTATGTGTATATGAGTACGTATGTATATATGTACATATATGAATATGTGTGCGTATGTATGTGTATAAAGCATATGCGGAAGCTAATCAAAATTACATTTCACCTATGTAAATGCACATTAATAACACTATGTAAAAGACGCATCGACCACTTAATGTAGGGCAGACGGAACTCTGTGCATCTATGTATTTATGTCTGTAGGTTAGATAAGCATTTTAAAAGCACTACAATCACCTTCTGTGGTTGATTGTTCAATAAATTCCTGAACTATATGTTTAACAGATCTCTAACCCTGTCGATGGAGGACAGAAGAAAATGCATATATGCTAGTTAACATTGTAAATGTGTGACCTCGTCTGTGGTAGAAAATAATAATAATATTAATAAAAAAACTGAACATATGGCTAACCCTCCTGCGAGATGGGGACTTTTAGTATCACTGCTATCTTATTCACTCTTGTGTTGATGATATCCCCATAATGCACCCAGAGTCTGCGAGTGCAGACTAGTTATCACATGCCTCTGTATGACTAACCATCCTGTGTGATGGGGATTTTTTAGCATCACGTAGCTAGGTTTTTGACACATTGTACTCCCTTTCATATAGTCTTGGGTTGCTGCACAAATGTAGTTGTACCTAAATGTGTTAATAATAATAATAATAATAATAATAAAAAGTGTGATGATAGAACAAGTAGCGTGAATTTCACTTTATCTCAGATCTACTAAATTCTGTAGCAGTTCTCGGTATATTACTGTCCTCAGGCTGCTCAAAGACAAGCCAAGATGGTAATCTAACCCTCTTTCAGACCAATACTGGAATATGCAGGACCGGCATGGAATGCGAACCCAAGCTGTGAAGCACAGAAACAAAGCTGAAACGTGCAAAGGTTTGCAGCAAGACTGGTGCCAGAAGTAAGAGTGTTAAGCTACTAGAACAGCTTAAGAGCATTAAGTCTCACAACCCTGTGGTAGAGAGAAGAAACAGAGGAGATATTATCTCAACATACAAAATACTGTGAGGAACAGACAAGGTGGACAAAGACCGAATCTTTCAATTAAAGCAAAGTAAGAATCACCCTAAGACTGCAACCTGGAGTTCTGTTGAACCCTCGAGGGTCCGTCGAGGACGAGGGAGGACAGGTATGTGAACCTGGAAGTGCAAATGTGTCGAAGAAATGCCAGGAGGTACACGTGTCCTGCAAGGGAGGGGGGGGGGTAAACAAACATGTCCGCTACACACAGAGATCACACTAACGTGATGCATCAAATGAACAATTCCACAAGGGCGAACTTCGGTTTCAATTCTTTTAACCCTGTCGTAGCTCAGTCGATTAAGGCAGTGTCTGGGATGCTCTCGGACGCAGGTTCGAATCCTCGTCACGGCCCTTGTGGATTTGTTCATTTAAACATGCCCGCCATCCACGAATACGACAAAGAAATAGAACATTGAGAGATAGATGGATTATAACACAACAGGCACAACAAGGCTAGTTGGCGGGGTTTCAAGAGCTAGAGCTTCACATCCCTCGTAGACACTGTGTTTGTAAACACCACCAACCATACCACACCACCACAACCACAACACAGCTAGTCATTAATACAATGACTTTGATAGAGCCCAGTAGGCTCAGGAATCTGTACACCAGTTGATTGACAGTTGAGAGGCGGGACCAAAGAGCCGAAGCTCAACCCCCGCAAGCACAAATAGGTGAGGGCCATCACTACAATACCAGCAATTAGGTAGATCGTTTGGCTTCATATTTCAGGCAAGGTTCACATGGGGTGTTCACCAGGAGTGTTCACCTGGAGTGTTCACCAGGAGTGTTCACATGGACTGTTCACCAGGGGTGTTCACCTGGGGTGTTCACCTGGGGTGTTCACCTGGGGTGTTCACCAGGGGTGTTCATCAGGGATGGGGAGGGGGGGTAGTGTTGATCACTGTCAGTGCTGAAGACTGGAGGATGAACACGTGTTTATATATATATATATATATATATATATATATATATATATATATATATATATATATATATATATATATATATATATATGTCGTACCTAGTAGCCAGAACGCACTTTTCAGCCTACTATGCAAGGCCCGATTTGCCTAATAAGCCAAGTTTTCCTGAATTAATATATTTTCTCTAATTTTTTTCTTATGAAATAATAAAGCTACCCATTTCATTATGTATGAGGTCAATTTGTTTTTATTGGAGTTAAAATTAACGTAGATATATGACCGAACCTAACCAACCCTACCTAACCTAACCTAACCTATCTTTCTAGGTTAGGTTAGGTTAGGTGGCCGAAAAAGTTAGGTTAGGTTAGGTTAGGTAGGTTAGGTAGTCGAAAAACAATTAATTCAGGAAAACTTGGCTTATTAGGCAAATCGGGCCTTGCATAGTAGGCTGAAAAGTGCGTTCTGGCTACTAGGTACGACATATATATATATATATATATATATATATATATATATATATATATATATATATATATATATATATATATATATATATATATATATATGCACACACACATGTATATATACACATATATATATATGTTCCGAGGCTATGGTCCCCCTTCTTCCAGCTAGAGGTGGTACTTCCTTCCATATATATATATATATATATATATATATATATATATATATATATATATATATATATATATATATATATATATATATATATACATACACGTGACTCTACATACTTATTTTATTTTATTATTGACCTACACAAGTTAGAGCCCCGCTCCTGTGCCAGGTAAGTCCACAACGGGCTCACCATAGCCCGTGCTATTTGGAACTTTTTGTTCCAAGTAGCGAATCTTAAACAACAACAACAACGTACACTTATTGTTCCATGTGCATGTGTATACTATTCTTATTAGCTGTGGCTTCCTTGGCTTGAAAGTTGTATACGCTTAAGGACATGTTGTCTCAGTGAGGATGGGGGGAGGGGGGGAGTGGAGGGAGGGGGGGGGGGTGGGAGGAAGGGAAAGGGGTAGAGGGGGGAAGGTGGGGTGGAGGGGGGGGGGGTGCTTTCCCCCCGGGAGTGGCGCCACTTTCTCCGTGTGTAGTGTAGATGCACAGCCTTCTCCACCCTTACTCCATACACGCACGCACGCTTGATCGCACGCACACACACATACACACATCTGTACACCAGTTGATTGACAGTTGAGAGGCGGGACCATAGAGCCAGAGCTCAACCCCCGCAAGCACAACTAGGAGAGTACACACACACACACACACACATACACACACACACACACACACACACACACACACACACACACACACACACACACACACACACACACACACACAAACACAACTTAGGGGCCTCGTAGCCTGGTGGATAGCGCGCAGGGCTCGTAATTCTGTGGCGTGGGTTCGATTCCCGCACGAGGCAGAAACAAATGGGCAAAGTTTCTTTCACCCAAAGTGCCCCTGTTACCTAGCAGTAAATAGGTACCTGGGAGTTAGTCAGCTGTCACGGGCTGCTTCCTGGGGTGTGTGTGTGTGTGTGTGTGTGTGGTGTGGGAAAAAAAAAAAAAAAGTAGTTAGTAAACAGTTGATTGACAGTTGAGAGGCGGGCCGAAAGAGCAAAGCTCAACCCCCGCAAAAACACAACTAGTAAACACACACACACACAGAGGGAGGGAGGGAGGGGGGGGGGGCGGTGGCCGAGCGGACAGCACTCTGGACACGTGATCCTGTGGTCCCGGGTTCAATCCCGGGCGCCGGCGAGAAACAATGGGCAGAGTTTATTTCACCCTCTACCCCTGTTACCTAGCAGTAAATAGGTGCCAGGGAGTTAGTCAGCTGTCACGGGCTGCTTCCTTTTGTGTGTGTGTGTGTGTGTGTGTGTGTGTGTGTGTGTGTGTGTGTGTGTGTGTGTGTGTGGCGTGGAAAAAAAGTAGTAGTAGTTAGAAACAGCTGATTGACAGTTGACAGGCAGGCCGAAAGAGCAGAGCTCAACCCCCGCAAGCACAACTAGGTGAATACACACACACACACCTGCAAAGAGCATAGAGAGGATAGCACCCAATGCCTGAGAACACGAACCTGAGAACACGAACCTGAGAACACGAACCTGAGAACACGAACCTGAGAACACGAGCTAAGAATATATTCATCCAAGGATGAAAGAAGCGAATGTGCATGATATAAAAGGCCAAATAGTCACATGAGGAAGATAATAAAGGTAAACAATCAAGGGATTAGACTCAAGGCGAACACTCACAGAAAACGGTAAGAGTCTGTGGAAGACTGAACAAGCTTTCTCAGAAATGTGAACAACAGTTGAAGCCGAGTACATATACCCAAGACAGGGGCGAATAAGGTCAGCAGTACAGCGGTACAACACAGAATCAACAGAGGGAGGGGAAGCCAGTACTTTCTGCAGCCTCGGGATAATGTCACGGGGTTCTATACGGCCTTCCGTATAACATTTCCATGAGACGCTTGGCTTATCTTATCTTCCTGAAGATAACAAGGAAGATAAGATAAGCCAAGCGTCTCATGGACCTGTTATATGGAAGGCTGTATAGAACCCCGTGACATTATCCCGAGGCTGCAAAAAGCAACGCCGGAAAAAAATATTCAGGACCCTGCAACACCTCATTAGTGGCGGGAGTTCCCTAACATCTCGACAACCTGTTCTCAGGGCGGAGGAAAATTCACTTGTGGTAATGGATTCAGAATGACTATGTAATGTGTGCTATTATCTACTCTCTATCCACGGTTAAGTTAGGTTAAAGTTACTTTTAGGTTAAGGTTTAGTTTGATTAAATTAGGTCAAGTTAGGTTTTATTATGTTTGGTTACGAGAATATGGTATAATATTGTCCAAAATATGATATATTGAATTCAAAAACTGTTTAAGTGTGCCCTTGAATTTCGCAACAGAAAACTAAATTCTTTAGATTTAAAAAAAAATCAGCAGTATGCTTTTTATATTTTAAACCAGCGATTTATAATACATTAAGGTTACAACTTAAGAATAATCTCTGTTTACGACAAAAGTTGACTTGCCAGTTTACAAACAGACCATTACTGAAACAATAATATGCTTTTTAAAACCATCACAAATATCTAAATAACTATCCAGGTGGTTTAACGGGGCAATTGGTTGCCCGCGGTAATGAATTTGCTCTGAGGACGGGCTCAGAAAACTGCAAAAGTAGTTCCCATTTCTTAAGAGCGGTAACAAGCACTACAGGTTAAATTACAGACCAAAGCCCCCAGTACATGATGGGTACACGACCAAACACAAGCTTCTCGGCCACCATGTTTTATACATGAGAAATATCACGGCTTCAGGGAGAAGACATGTTTTATACATGAGAAATATCACGGCTTCAGGGAGGGCAAGTCAGGTTAATTAAACCTGATCGAGTTCAATGAAAGTGACAAAGTTACGAGAGTGAAAGTTGACTGGAGAGTTAATCCTTAATTGCCATAATATCTTTGAAACTATCCATTATAAAAAATCTAAAACAGGCTGAAGTGTCCAAGAAGATAATAATAATAATAATAATAATAATAATAATAATAATAATAATAATAATAATAATAATTCATTGTGTCGATGTACTGACCGCTAATGTACATATACTCTTGGGGTAACTATTTACTACTTAGGAGATCAGGTGCATTAGGTGATAGGAAACATGTCCAACCATTTCTGTCCCGCCTAAGATACGAACCCGGAATTCCCGATTGTGAGCCGTGAATACCTAATGGGTGGGAAACAGAGGGTCGTCATGAGAGAGGAAATATAGGAACGCGGAGGAGGGACAAACGGAGATATTCGAGCTCCAGCTCTCGGTCCCATACTGTTCCTCATGTACGTAAACGCTCTGACTGAAGGAGAGTTTTTCAATGTAGAATATCGCCATTGTACATGCAGCAAGTGCAAAATAAAGCGAATAGGGATAACGACCCCAAAACTATATATCACAGAGTGAAGGGCTACTTAACTTCACTTTCCTTTAACTTTTTACTTAACATCACCTTCCCATCATCTTATTTCAACCTAGCATTCACATTTTCAACCTCCTATCCCGTATCTTTCCTTCAACAATCCATTGGCCAAGCAACGTGAAACAAAACAAGGGGTGAACAACAATTGGACTCTGAAAAGCAAGGTACCCAACATTGCACATTTACCCAAATCTAAAGCACACATAAACAACGCAACATCAGCGGCACGTGTGAAGCTGGCAAACAGAAGAATGTATTGCATGGAACAAATTCCTTCCCTTCCCTATTTGATCTTGAGAAAGTCACTAAGACGAGTATTAGAACTCTGCTGTGAGGAAAGATTAAGAGAACAGAGCAAAGCGTCAATAGCCAACCTTAATGTGATTGTTCAGTGTGCAAGAACAACAGTAATGACCGCCAACACAAGAACAACAGTAATGACCGCCAACACAAGAACAACAGTAATGACCGTCAACACAAGAACAACAGTAATGACCGTCAACACAAGAACAACAGTAATGTCAGCCAACACAAGAACAACAGTAATGGCCGCCAACACAAGAACAACAGTAATGACCGCCAACACAAGAACAACAGTAATGGCCGTCAACACAAGAACAACAGTAATGTCAGCCAACACAAGAACAACAGTAATGGCCGCCAACACAAGAACAACAGTAATGTCAGCCAACACAAGAACAACAGTAATGACCACCAACACAAGAACAACAGTAATGACCGCCAACACAAGAACAACAGTAATGACCACCAACACAAGAACAACAGTAATGTCAGCCAACACAAGAACAACAGTAATGGCCGCCAACACAAGAACAACAGTAATGACCGCCAACACAAGAACAACAGTAATGTCCGTCAACACAAGAACAACAGTAATGTCAGCCAACACAAGAACAACAGTAATGGCCGTCAACACAAGAACAACAGTAATGACCGTCAACACAAGAACAACAGTAATGGCCGCCAACACAAGAACAACAGTAATGTCAGCCAACACAAGAACAACAGTAATGACCGTCAACACAAGAACAACAGTAATGGCCGTCAACACAAGAACAACAGTAATGGCCGCCAACACAAGAACAACAGTAATGACCGTCAACACAAGAACAACAGTAATGACCGTCAACACAAGAACAACAGTAATGACCACCAACACAAGAACAACAGTAATGACCGTCAACACAAGAACAACAGTAATGACCGCCAACACAAGAACAACAGTAATGACCGTCAACACAAGAACAACAGTAATGGCCACCAACACAAGAACAACAGTAATGGCCGCCAACACAAGAACAACAGTAATGGCCGCCAACACAAGAATAACAGTAATGGCCACCAACACAAGAACAACAGTAATGACCACCAACACAAGACAACAGTAATGGCCGCCAACACAAGAATAACAGTAAGGGCCACCAACACAAGAACAACAGTAATGGCCACCAACACAAGAACAACAGTAATGGCCGTCAACACAAGAACAACAGTAATGACCACCAACACAAGAACAACAGTAATGACCGTCAACACAAGAACAACAGTAATGTCAGCCAACACAAGAACAACAGTAATGTCAGCCAACACAAGAACAACAGTAATGTCAGCCAACACAAGAACAACAGTAATGTCAGCCAACACAAGAACAACAGTAATGACCGCCAACACAAGAACAACAGTAATGACCGTAAACACAAGAACAACAGTAATGGCCGCCAACACAAGAACAACAGTAATGTCAGCCAACACAAGAACAACAGTAATGACCGTCAACACAAGAACAACAGTAATGACCGTCAACACAAGAACAACAGTAATGACCGCCAACACAAGAACAACAGTAATGGCCGCCAACACAAGAACAACAGTAATGACCGTCAACACAAGAACAACAGTAATGACCGTCAACACAAGAACAACAGTAATGGCCGTCAACACAAGAACAACAGTAATGGCCGCCAACACAAGAACAACAGTAATGACCGTCAACACAAGAACAACAGTAATGACCGTCAACACAAGAACAACAGTAATGACCACCAACACAAGAACAACAGTAATGACCGTCAACACAAGAACAACAGTAATGACCGCCAACACAAGAACAACAGTAATGGCCGCCAACACAAGAACAACAGTAATGACCGTCAACACAAGAACAACAGTAATGACCGTCAACACAAGAACAACAGTAATGGCCGTCAACACAAGAACAACAGTAATGGCCGCCAACACAAGAACAACAGTAATGACCGTCAACACAAGAACAACAGTAATGACCGTCAACACAAGAACAACAGTAATGACCACCAACACAAGAACAACAGTAATGACCGTCAACACAAGAACAACAGTAATGACCGCCAACACAAGAACAACAGTAATGACCGTCAACACAAGAACAACAGTAATGGCCACCAACACAAGAACAACAGTAATGGCCGCCAACACAAGAACAACAGTAATGGCCGCCAACACAAGAATAACAGTAATGGCCACCAACACAAGAACAACAGTAATGACCACCAACACAAGACAACAGTAATGGCCGCCAACACAAGAATAACAGTAAGGGCCACCAACACAAGAACAACAGTAATGGCCACCAACACAAGAACAACAGTAATGGCCGTCAACACAAGAACAACAGTAATGACCACCAACACAAGAACAACAGTAATGACCGTCAACACAAGAACAACAGTAATGTCAGCCAACACAAGAACAACAGTAATGTCAGCCAACACAAGAACAACAGTAATGTCAGCCAACACAAGAACAACAGTAATGGCCGCCAACACAAGAACAACAGTAATGTCAGCCAACACAAGAACAACAGTAATGTCAGCCAACACAAGAACAACAGTAATGACCGCCAACACAAGAACAACAGTAGTGTCAGCCAACACAAGAACAACAGTAAGGGCCGTCAACACAAGAACAACAGTAATGACCACCAACACAAGAACAACAGTAATGACCGCCAACACAAGAACAACAGTAATGACCACCAACACAAGAACAACAGTAATGACCGCCAACACAAGAACAACAGTAATGACCACCAACACAAGAACAACAGTAATGTCAGCCAACACAAGAACACCAGTAAGGGCCGTCAACACAAGAACAACAGTAATGACCGCCAACACAAGAACAACAGTAATGTCAGCCAACACAAGAACAACAGTAATGGCCGCCAACACAAGAACAACAGTAATGACCGTCAACACAAGAACAACAGTAATGACCGTCAACACAAGAACAACAGTAATGTCAGTCAACACAAGAACAACAGTAATGACCGTCAACACAAGAACAACAGTAATGTCAGTCAACACAAGAACAACAGTAATGGCCGTCAACACAAGAACAACAGTAATGGCCGCCAACACAAGAACAACAGTAATGACCGTCAACACAAGAACAACAGTAATGACCGTCAACACAAGAACAACAGTAATGTCAGTCAACACAAGAACAACAGTAATGACCGTCAACACAAGAACAACAGTAATGTCAGCCAACACAAGAACAACAGTAATGGCCGTCAACACAAGAACAACAGTAATGTCAGCCAACACAAGAACAACAGTAATGGCCGTCAACACAAGAACAACAGTAATGGCCGTCAACACAAGAACAACAGTAATGACCGCCAACACAAGAACAACAGTAATGGCCGCCAACACAAGAACAACAGTAATGGCCGCCAACACAAGAACAACAGTAATGGCCGCCAACACAAGAACAACAGTAATGACCACCAACACAAGAACAACAGTAATGACCACCAACACAAGAACAACAGTAATGACCGTCAACACAAGAACAACAGTAATGACCGTCAACACAAGAACAACAGTAATGACCACCAACACAAGAACAACTGTAATGACCGTCAACACAAGAACAACAGTAATGACCACCAACACAAGAACAACAGTAATGACCACCAACACAAGAACAACAGTAATGACCGTCAACACAAGAACAACAGTAATGACCACCAACACAAGAACAACAGTAATGACCGTCAACACAAGAACAACAGTAATGACCACCAACACAAGAACAACAGTAATGACCACCAACGCAAGAACAACAGTAATGGCCGCCAACACAAGAACAACAGTAATGGCCGCCAACACAAGAACAACAGTAATGGCCGCCAACACAAGAACAACAGTAATGACCACCAACACAAGAACAACAGTAATGGCCGCCAACACAAGAACAACAGTAATGGCCGCCAACACAAGAACAACAGTAATGACCGCCAACACAAGAACAACAGTAAGGGCCGTCAACACAAGAACAACAGTAATGACCACCAACACAAGAACAACAGTAATGACCACCAACACAAGAACAACAGTAATGACCACCAACACAAGAACAACAGTAATGACCACCAACACAAGAACAACAGTAATGACCACCAACACAAGAACAACAGTAATGACCGCCAACACAAGAACAACAGTAATGGCCGCCAACACAAGAACAACAGTAATGACCACCAACACAAGAACAACAGTAATGACCACCAACACAAGAACAACAGTAATGACCACCAACACAAGAACAACAGTATTGACCACCAACACAAGAACAACAGTAATGTCAGCCAACACAAGAACAACAGTAATGACCACCAACACAAGAACAACAGTAATGACCACCAACACAGGATACCGTTAAGGGAAGGTCGCTGAAGATAACGGCATTAGAAAGCAAAAGTATTTCCTTCCAGCGGTGAAGATATCGAGAAGGAAATTCCCACCCTGGACCCCAGGAGATATCCCCGTGGACCCCAAGGACTTTCTCGTGGACCCCAGTGACATCTTTATGGACCCCAGGGGACATCTTTTTGAAAGACCCCAGGAGGAATATTCTTGAAGTCCTAAAGGTACATCGTGACCCCAGCTAGCGTCACTCATCTGAAATTGTGTTGCGTCACTCATCTGACCTTGTGTTGCGTCACTCATCTGACCTTGTGTTGCGTCACTCATCTGACCCTGTGTTGCGTCACTCATCTGACCTTGAGTTGCGTCACTCATCTGACCCTGTGTTGCGTCACTCATCTGACCTTGTGTTGCGTCACTCACCTGACCTTGTGTTGCGTCACTCACCTGACCTTGTGTTGCGTCACTCACCTGACCTTGTGTTGCGTCACTCACCTGACCTTGTGTTGCGTCACTCATCTGACCCTGTGTTGCGTCACTCATCTGACCTTGTGTTGCGTCACTCATCTGACATTATGTTGCGTCACTCATCTGACCTTGTGTTGCGTCACTCACCTGACCTTGTGTTGCGTCACTCACCTGACCTTGTGTTGCGTCACTCACCTGACCTTGTGTTGCGTCACTCACCTGATCTTGTGTTGCGTCACTCACCTGAAGAAAAGAGATAATTGAGTCAGTTTTTATACAATTACTTAGTAATTATTAAGTAACTTAATTACAAGCAAAGTGCAGGTCCAAAATGGGGGAAATCTTTCAAGATTAGAAGATAAGATATAGATTAAAAAAAGATGTATCTATATTTGACAATTTGACTTCCTTAACTGTCTCAAAATGAACACGAAGATGTCATCAGGAGACGTCAGGAGGTTGGCCAAGGAGCAGGAGACGTCAGGAGGTTGGCCAAGGAGCAGGAGACGTCAGGAGGTTGGCCAAGGAACAGGAGACGTCAGGGTAGGAGAGAGCGGTGCATGAAGAAGACGTTGCTGATGCAAGGCGTGCGAGGAGGCATTCACCAGGATGTTTACTGTGAAGGAGAAATTACGGCAGAGTATTGCATCAGAGAGAGAGAGAGAGAGAGAGAGAGAGAGAGAGAGAGAGAGAGAGAGAGAGAGAGAGAGAGAGAGAGAGAGAGAGAGAGAGAGAGTGTGTGTGTGTGTGAGAGTGTGTGTGTGTGTGTGCAGGCAGGGAGAGTGCAGAGAAGGATGAGGAAGGTGAGTGATAAGAAGGGTGAGGTATGAGGCAGGTTGAGATATGAGGCAGGTTGAGATATGAGGCAGGTTGAGATATGAGGCAGGTTGAGATATGAGGCAGGTTGAGATAAGAGGCAGGTTGAGATAAGAGGCAGGTTGAGATAAGAGGCAGGTTGAGATATGAGGCAGGTTTAGATATGAGGCAGGTTGAGATATGAGGCAGGTTGAGATAAGAGGCAGGTTGAGGTATGAGGCAGGTTGAGGTATGAGGCAGGTTGAGGTATGAAGCAGGTGTGTGAACGGAAAATGAGAATAAGGAAAGACGTATTATCCAGAGGACAAATCACAGGATATACAGGATCAGGTCCTATTACCCAACAAGACTGCCTCTCCATCTATCCATCAGGACGACAGGATCCATCCCCATGGGGCAGGAATCATGTCCCCTTCTATCCTTCTGGCAAAAGTTGGGCCTTACATCGACTTTAAAATGGTCCAGGACGGACCGAAACGTCGTCGTCCCTTCGTTTTCTAGTGTATGGATTAGTCAACATACTTCAGCCACGTTATTGTGACTCATCGCCTGGGTCTTACATTCAACACTCGACAACATATTGACGAAGTAACTGAGGAAAGGAGGATAGAGGAACAATTCAGTGAATCTGAATTGTGAATCTGTAGCCTGATACAGTGTGGCGGCCGCTGCCTAACCCAATCATTATGGCCGAAGACGTGGTGGTGGTGGTGGTGGCGGGGAGAGAATCAGTAATGACGAGAATTCGTCTTGGATACAAATATATCCCACGGAGATTTGAGATGGAAACAAGAGGTGAAACTAGGAGGCATGGTTGGGGAGCGGGCCGCTGTCATGCTGAGCCCCGAAATCATCGCCAGATAAGCAACTGTGTAGCTACGTAATCTGTGGTGAGAGTGATGGACACGGCCTTGACCGTTACCTGAGAGAATGTGAACATCTAAAGAAATATGTGTAGAATAATTTAAATTAGGAAAATACATTTTTCAGTTAGGAAAATAAATTTTTCAGTTAGGAAATACATTTTTCAGTTAGGAAAATACTAGTTGTCAAATATAGATACTGTTCTTAAAAGATTTCCTCCATATTTTGCATCCGCAAAATAGCTTAAGTTCAGGGGTTGACAGATGTTAATCTCCTTGTTTGATAAGTTGTTCACTTGAGACAGTTAAGCAAGTCTCAGCTGTGTCGGGGTACAAGTGACAGGATGAACAACCCAGCGGGTTTTCTTCCTATTGTATTCACCTAGCTGTGTTTGCGGGGGTTGAGCTCTGCTCTTTCGGCCCGCCTCTCGACTGTCAATCAATCAGCTGTTACTAACTACTACTATTTTTTATCACACACACACAAACAAAGGAAAAAACCCGTAACAGGTGTCTAACTCTTTGCTGCTAGGTAACAGGCGCATTAGGGTGAAAGAAACTCTGCCCATTTTTGTTTCCGCTGACGACAGGAATCGAACCCCGGACCTCAGAACTACGTATCCAGCGTGCTGTCCACTCAGCCACCAGCACCCCCATTGTGTTGTACATGCAGCTATGGCGGTGTGTTCACTCACTGGATGAGTAGCGCTGCCCACTACTCTCACTATAGCGGTATGTTCACTCACTGGATGAGTGACGCTGCTCAATACTGTCACTGTGACGGTGTGTCCACTCACAGAATGAGTGGCGCTGCCCAATACTGTCACTGTGACGGTGTGTTCACTGACAGGATGAGTGACGCTGCCCAATACTATCACTATGGCGGTATCCTCACTCGCAGGATGAGTGACGCAGCCCAATAAACTCGCCCTAGGAGGTAAAATTTAAAATGTAAATCTTGGATATCGGAGCACACACAGGGTCTGGTCCCAAACCTCCACTCAGAAATAACATCACATGAGACCAGAAGGCATGTTAGGATGTGCAGAATACCCCCGTTGAAGAGCAGAGGTGCAACAGGTACTCTGAGAGAGAACTCTATCAACATCAGAGGCCCGAGACTGTTCAACACGCTTCCACTACACATAAGGGGCATAACTGGCAGACTCCTCACAGTGTTCAAGAGAGAACGCAATACACATCTCCGAAGGATACCTGATCAACCAGGCTGTGATTCATCCGTCAGGCTGCGAGCAGCCTTGTTGACCAGTCCAGCAACCAGGAGGCTGGTCGAGGACCGGGCCGCAGGGACGCTAAGCCCCGGAATCATCGCAAGGTAACTGTAAGGTAAGTGTGAGTGAGTGGGAAAGGAAGGAGGGGTGTGGGGAGGAAATTGTGAGTAGCAGGTGCGGCGGGAGGTTATTACGGGTGGGGGAGAGTTGGGGTGGGGGGGGAGGGAAAAGATGAATTGAAGAAAGGGGAGGATGAGATGGAAGAGAAAATTGAACTCAAGGACACAGCAACACAAAGCTCCAGTCGTGGCCATACCACACCCCCCCCCACACACACACACAATTGTGTACTCACCTTGTTGTGCTTGCGGGGTTGAGTTCCGTCTCTTTGGTCCCGCCTCTCAACCGCCAATCAACTGAAGTACAGGTTCCTGAGCCTACTGGGCTCTATCATATCTACATTTGAAACTGTGTATGGAGTCAGCCTCCACCACATCACTGCCTAATGCATTCCACTTGTTAACTACTCTGACATTGAAAAAAATCTTTCTAATGTCTCTGTGGCTCACTTGGGTACTAAGTTTGCACCTGTGTCCCCTTGTTTGTGTCCCACCCGTGCTGAAGAGTTTGTCTTTGTCCACCCTGTCAATGCCCCTGAGAATCTTGTAGGTGGTTATCATGTCTCCCCTTACTCTTCTGTTTTCTAGAACATTAGGTTCAGCGCCTTAATTGAACCGTTCCTCGTAGCTCATACCTCTCGGTTCCGGGACAAGTCTGGTGGTATACCGTTGAATCTTCTCTAAAACTTTGTCTTGTGTTTAACCAGATATGGACTCCAGGCAGGAGCTGCATATTCCAGGATTAATCTGACATAAGTGGTATACAGGTTCCTAAACGATTCCTTACACAAGTTTCTAAAGGCAGTTCTTATGTTGACCAACCTAGCATATGCCGCTGATGATATCCTTTTGATGTGGGCCTCGGGGGACAGGTTCGGGCTCACACACGCAACTGTGTGTGTGAGCCATTCACCCCCCTCCCCCCCCCGCCATTCCCCCCCCCCTTTCATCACCAAACATGAACCCCTCCTCCTCCCTCCCCATCTCACCAGAGCAACATGGTAATATTTGTACTGTATAAACAACATGTTCGATATTATGCTTAATCTTGACTTTCTATTCCTACTCACTCTCTTCCCTGGCTCTCACTCTCTTCCCCTGGCTCTCACTCTCTTCCCTGGCTCTCACTCTCTTCCCCTGGCTCTCACTCTCTTCCCCTGGCTCTCACTCTCTTCCCTGGCTCTCACTCTCTTCCCCTGGTTTCACTCTCTTCCCCTGGCTCTCACTCTCTTCCCCTGGGCTCTCACTCTCCTTCCCCTGGCTCTCACTCTCTTCCCTGGCTTTCACTCTCTTCCCTGGCTCTCACTCTCTTCCCCTGGCTCTCACTCTCTTCCCCTGGCTCTCACTCGTCTTCCTCCTG
>NC_091196.1:28056022-28138522 GCF_040958095.1 Procambarus clarkii
AGAGGTCTGTAAACAACACGTTCTCTTAATAGAACGTTTTAATTGACGTATATGTTACCTAAGGGTAGCGTATACGTCATACGCTACAAGGTATACGTCATACGCTACAAGGTATACGTCATACGCTACAAGGTATACGTCATACGCTACAAGGTATACGTCATACGCTACAAGGTATACGTCATACGCTACAAGGTATACGTCATACGCTACAAGGTATACGTCATACGCTACAAGGTATACGTCATACGCTACAAGGTATACGTCATACGCTAAGGGTATACGTCATACGCTAAGGGTATACGTCATACGCTAAGGGTATACGCTACATTGTTCCTTCGAGAAAATGGCTCACGAAATTGGCATACTGTCCCGTTTTGGGTTCTCTGGTAGGTTAGGATAAGGCGCACTTTAGTACGATAGTTTTTGGACGTTGGGGGAGACCTTAGGAGGACGGGAGCGCCCTCAGGACCAGGTGAGAACCCTCCAGGTTCTTCTACAGACGGGTGGAGGAGACGGGGCAGAGTCTGTGGGTCAGGTGCCCTACCTGAGGGGCACAGTATGGGCACCGCGCCAAAATTAGGGCTAAAATATATACGCCCCATATTCCACCACTGTCAATAGTTGACAGAGTCTCTGCATAACATCGCTATGGCAAACTCGTCGTGATCCAAATTGTGAATGTTATATTTAACCTTTTTATCTATGGCACCCGCACACACACACACATACACACGAGACACTCAACAGCCTTGGTAATACCTTGTAAGGCCACGAGCGAGCAGACATTTCCTGTCACGGGATGTTGGCTACGCTGACCAGGATGCGCGCGAGAAATCTCTGGCGCGCATCCAAGAGTGAAAGAGGTTGGACCAGCTCTCAGCGGCCGGGGTGGACGCCTCTCACCCGTCTGCTGTTATCCATACTCCCTCCTGACAACACCTTCCTTGAACCCCTGGACCCTCCGAGGGCACGTCACGGCCACGCTAATCAGAGCTTAACTCGTCCTCATTCTCGCCGCTGGACTCGGCGGGTTCTTGGGGGAGGTTCGTGTACGCCGTCTTATAAGGCATGAGAACGTCTTGTGAGAGAGAGACGTTCTTTAGATACTAAATACACACTTAGATCCCGCCTCTCAACCGTCAGTCTACTGGTGTACAGATTCCTGAGCTTCTCAAGTTCTATCATATCAACATTTGAAACTGTGTATGGAGTCAGCCTCCACCACATCACTTCCTAATGCATTTAATTTACTAACTACTCTGACACTGAAAAAGTTTTTTTCTAACGTCTCTGTGGCTTATTTGGGTACTCAGCTTCCACCTGTGTTTTTTAGAGCGTGTACCACCCGTGTTAAATAATCCACCCTTGTTTACCTTGTCAATTCTCCTGAGAATTTTGTATGTGGTGATCATGTCTCCCCGAGCTCTTCTGTCTTCCAGCTACTTTAGGTGCTGTTCACTTAGCCTTTCCTCATAACTAATGCCTCTTAATTCTGGGATGTGCCTATTGGCATACCTCTGAACTTTTTCTAGCTTGTAAGGCCACGAGCGATTACGAGTCTTCGCGGCGGGGATCGTATTCCAGGGACTTGCCCGAAAAGCTACGCGTACTAGTGGCTGTACAAGAATGTAACAACTCTTGTATATATCTCAAAAAAAAGCTTCGTCTTTGAGTGTGTGTGTGTACTCACCTAGTTGTGCTTGCGGGGGTTGAGCTCTGGCTCTTTGGTCCCTGCATGTGTGTGTGTGTGTGTGTGTGTGTGTGTGTGTGTGTGTGTGTGTGTACTCACCTAGTTGTGCTTGCGGGGGTTGAGCTCTGGCTCTTTGGTCCCTGCATGTGTGTGTGTGTGTGTGTGTGTGTGTGTGTGTGTGTGTGTGTGTGTGTGTGTGTGTACTCACCTAGTTGTGCTTGCGGGGGTTGAGCTCTGGTTCTTTGGTCCCTGCATGTGTGTGTGTGTGTGTGTGTGTGTGTGTGTGTGTGTGTGTGTGTGTGTGTGTGTAAGTGACGCCTATGAGAAGGACCGAAAGCGCCCCTTCGGAAGCAAAAACGCGCTGGTCGGGGTGCTGGTGAAATCAGTCCTCTCCCCCCAGTGGCCAGCTCCGTCTGTGCCCCTTATGTCGCTCCAAGTCATTTTGTCCAGTTCCTTCTGGGTCGTGTCACTGAGGCTTTTCCGGTCTGTCAGGCCTCAACTTATCCCGCCACGCCCCTGAAAGCAGTCTTGTCTCCTCCCACTCTCTTTCTCTTTCTCACTCTCTTTCTCTCTCTCTCTCTCTCTCTCTCTCTTTATTCCGTTCTCCAAATAGAACGTCGCATTTTGACGCATACTCTACCTAAGGCCAAAAACTGCAACCCATCCTCCGAATTGACAGTACGTTTTAATGCTAAGTACATTTCTTTACTGTCATACACAGTACATAATTGCACTTATGGGGCTGTTATGTTATGTTAAACCTCCCCGTTTAATTCTCCTCGTTTTCTGTTAAGACACTCAGAATTTTAAGATGCAGTTTTAAAGTTCAGTTTGTTGTTTGTTTAAGATTTGTTACCTGGAACAAAAAGTTCCAAGTTCAGTTTGCTATACACAAGTTTTAAATATTAAGAATTTCTTTTGTTGTTTTATTAAACAATAGAGATTTTATACAAAATTTGAAAATATCCTGAGTTACTTTACAATTTATTGAAATATTTTAGTGTTGTTTTATTTGTTTTAAAAACTGTAGTATCAATATAGCTATAGGTTAAGTAATAATTGTAATTAAGAAGCAATAAAGTGCGTATCTTTAAAAACTAAGACGGTTAGGTTAGGTCGTGGTTTTCTATTCAGCTTTTCAGGTAAACTCAAATATTCACAATATATTTGACAGTACGATATAATACTAAGTGTAAATAAGTACAATTACTGACTGTCATACATAGTACATAACTGCATTTATGGGGCTGTTACATTTACCTCCCCATTTTTGGAGGACGGGCTGAAAACTGTCGTACTAGAAAACGGTGATAACTCACGAAATTGACATTCTGTCCCGTTTTCTGTTTTGGGTCCTCTGGTAGGTTTGGGAAAAGGACACTTTAGTACGGCAGTTTCTTGGCGTTCGAACTTCTACATGGGTACCATCGAACAAAAGGTCTTAGTCGACATGAACTTGAAACCTGCCATATACTGCAGGTATGTTGACGACATTTTTACACAGGTACCTGATGTCAGACATCTGCAGGAGCTGAAGGAGGCATTTGAGCGGAATTCTGTGTTGCGTTTCACTTACGAGATGGAGAAGGATGGGAAGCTGCCCTTTCTAGATGTAACAGTCATGGAAAGGAGCGGAGGTTTCCACACTGCAGTCTACACTAAGGAAACAAACATAGGAATGTGCCTCAATGCCAACAGCGACTGCCCAGACAGGTACAAGAGGAGTGTTGTTAACGCTTATGTCGACCGTGCTCTCAGCCACAGCTCAGGATGAAAGCAAGTCGATGAAGAACTCTGTAGGGTAAGGCAGGTCCTAGTCAACAACGGCTTCTCCAATGGTTTCGTTGAAGACATCATAAGAAGGAAGGTGAAACGCCATGCAACCTCTGAAGAGACAACTAACACAACACCTGTACCCCCTATTAGACTATTTTACAGGAACTTCTTTTCCACAGCTCATAAAACGGAGGAAAGGGTCCTGAAAGATATTGTTAATAGAAACGTTATCCCTACAGACAAAAATCAGAAGATACAATTGACGATTTACTATAAAACCAAGAAAACAGCCAACCTTCTCATGAGAAACTCTCCAGACACAAAGCAGAACGCTTTAAAAGAGACCAATGTCGTCTATGCCTTCAAATGCCCACTTGGGGACTGTAAGCCTCAAAGAATTCAGTATATAGGCAAGACAACAACA
Organism: Procambarus clarkii; assembly: GCF_040958095.1. Lineage (NCBI taxonomy): Eukaryota > Metazoa > Arthropoda > Malacostraca > Decapoda > Cambaridae > Procambarus > Procambarus clarkii. The sequence continues at coordinate 28,059,916 of NC_091196.1, forward strand.
TCTCTTTCCAGGCGATTAACGATGCATAAGCAACAGGGCTCCATGAAGGAACATATAATCTCTTCCCACAACCAGACCATCACCAGAGAAGTCTTAACAAAAAACACGGAAATCATCGATAGATACAGCGATAGCAGGCGGCTTGATATCTGCGAGGCACTACACATTAATATATATATATATATATATATATATATATATATATATATATATATATATATATATATATATATATATATATATATTATATAAATATATATATATATATATATATATATATATATATATATAAATATTATATATATAATATATATATATATATATATATATATATATATATATATATATATATATATGTGTGTGTGTGTGTGTGTGTGTGTGTGTGTGTGTGTGTGTGTGTGTGTGTGTGTGTGTGTGTAAATCACGAAAAATAAACACGTGATTAAAAATGTGACAGTGTCAGACCACGGAGGAAAATTGAAACAGGAATTTCCTTAAGTACTTTCGTATATTAATACATCTTCAGAAGGAGTTCACTGCTTCTGAAGATGTATTAATATACGAAAGTACTTAAGGAAATTCCTGTTTCAATTTCCTCCGTGGACTGACACTGTCACATTATATATATATATATATATATATATATATATATATATATATATATATATATATATATATATATATATATATATATATATATATATATATATACTAGTACGCATAGTGTTTCGAGCTTCTATGATATATATCATAAAAGGAAAGGTATTTAATTATGCGGAGAAAGTGCTGAGTGAAATGTGACAAGACTCCTCCATTGGTCATATTGACTCCTCCTATCCCGTACTATTACGGGATAGGAGGAGGAGGCAGGGTTCGTGAAGGACCGGCGCCCAGCCAAATTCAATTTCTTTCTTTATTATGCACCCTATACCTATCCCGTGGGCGGTGGTGTAAAGGGTTAAAGAGGCACATAATCGGTTCAGGAACTGAACCCTCTAGTTCGTTTAGCTAAGCAAATAACAATCTGTTGATGCTAGTTACACAAATATTAATGTTATATATACTCGTACACGCACTCATACATACATGTACGTATATATATACGTATACATATATACATACACATACATATTTAATCACCCACACAAATACACACATCGATAATCTTTTGTGTCACAAGTGATCAACAAGAGGCTCACAACAGTCGCTATACAAGGCACTTTACATCTATGGTGAGTCACACAGTTACTAGTCTTGCTCCACACCCACCCAACTGGGCGGCAGCTTTACAGTCATGTGCATGTATTACCTACAGTAAGCAAATTTTGAATACTTCGCTAAGATTTCGGGCAGCACATCATTACGAATGAAGTACTTACACATTTCTTAAACACTATTGATGGTATTATCTCTAAATTCCGCAATTTTGTCACATTCCATTATATAATGACGCAAAGTATGCGAATAGTTCTGCTGACAGAGTTTACATTTAGTCAAATCTACATCAGATGTTGCAAACTCCCAGAGGTACTTGTAGCCGAGCCTAAGCCTAGCAGTGGTAACATCTAGAAGTCTGCTAACCTTATTGGATGACCCATAGACGTGCGGTTCTTCCTCATGTGAGAAATTTGATTTCCAATCAAACCGACTAACTCTAAATGGCATTTTTGCTCAACGCTGAGAGATATTTACCAACTTTCTTGGCAACGAAGAAAGGAAAGGCCTTCTCCATTGTTCGTGGGAGTGACAACTGATCTTCTCCCAGCCCGTGTGGGGGGGGGGGGGGTAGGGGGAGGGGGTTAGGAAGGGAAAGGGGGGGGGGGAGGGAGTGACCTGTACTGGTTCCTTCAAAGTCATTCAGGTGCTGGGCATCCGTGCCCAAGAGGGGAGGGGCAGCGGTCACCGTCTTAAATTTTTTAAATTTCTTGATGGAAATTTTTTAAATTTCTTGAATAAAATACGTCTATATCAAAGGCGTATTCTGGCCACTATAACATTACATTGCCGAGTTCTTGTTCTATTAGTCCCATATGTGAATGTCTCCTCACGATATCTATCATAATATTTAATGCTACAACTTTCAGGTCTTTGTGAATTTGTTAGGTCGGTGAGATTTTCACTAGATATTTGTTAAAGTATTCTCTTTGTCACAGCTAATTAAACACCCATATAAATCTCTACCACTGGTTTTCTACAGGCTGCCTTTGCAAGCATATCAACAGTGTCATGCCTTGAGATGTCAACATGTGATGGTATCCATAGGAGTTCAATTTCAAATCTGTTTTGGTGAACACTGAGGCAGCATATAGCGACGGAGGACAAAATGGGCATCACAAGGCGAGGCTCTGGCGAAAGTTGGCGTGGGAGGAGTGCAGGGGGCAGTGTCAGCTGGCCAGCCACTCCAATACCTCTCCTACCCACGCTAGGATCTACCTAGGCTAGGCTCAATCACTGCAGCTCATCAGCAGACAGCACCGCTCCTATGCCAGGTAAGTCCACTACGGGCTCACCATAGCCCGTACTACTTGCCTCGCTCCTGTGCCAGGCAAGTCCACTACGGGCTCACCATAGCCCGTACTACTTGCCTCGCTCCTGTGCCAGGTAAGTCCACTGCGGGCTCACCATAGCCCGTGCTACTTGCCCCGTTCCTGTGCCAGGTAAGTCCACTACGGGCTCACCATAACCCGTGCTACTTGGAACTTGTTCCGAGTAGCTGAATCTATAACAACAACAACAGCAACACTGCGGCTCCGGGCTACACGCAGGGTGGACACGAACATCAGAGACTCCAGGCTACAAGCATGGTAGGCTGAATCACGATTAATCTATCCATAACTATAATTCACTAAACTAGGCTCACTCATCAAAACTCAAGGAAACAAATAGGTGTCCAAACCTCACTTTTCAAAGCTCCTTTATTTACAATATTTACTTTACAACGGGCAACTTAGGATGAATGGCCTGCCCGAGACGCTCAGCGTGCTAGTGGCTGTCCAAGAATGTAACAACTCTTGTACGTAAGAGCTATAAATGTCTAGACAATGACTAACTAATCAGTGAATGGTGCAAGAGACTGAGTGGCTCCCGCCGGCAGACAAGGTGAGGGCGGCACCAAGCCTAGTCACCATCAAACATTAACTTTCTACTCGTGAAAGAGACGAGCTGGACAAAAAAAAATAACAGCTTTCGGGGACCTTGACGTTAAAACCGAACTACTTAAAGTGAGACACTTGCAGATACGCCTTCACACACGCGGGGAGAAACAAACACGAGCCTCAAACAATTACAATTTGTGGAGTACAAACATTTTGCTTGTTGGTTATACAGAAAAAAAATAAAGAAAAACGTCACGCAGTCTCGAGTTAAATGTAAACACAGCAGCTCTGGGGAGTGTCAAGCGCGTCACGTCACGCAGTCACATATTGAATGTAAATATAGCAGGTGTGGGGGAGAGAGGTTAGGTATTCCGAACAGCGTGACGTCACGCCGTCACATGGTCAATGTAAACATGACAGCTGTAAGGGTGGTTAAGTGCGTGACGTCACGCAGCCACGTGATGACTGTAAACCGTGGAAATTGAAATAATTTTTTGAATATATACATCAATCAGCAGGCATACATCAATCAGCAGACATTCATCCATCAGCAGGCATACATCAATCAGCACGTATACATCAATCAGCAGGCATACATCAATCAGCAGGCATACATCAATCAGCAGGCATACATCAATCAGCAGGCATACATCAATCAGGAGGCATACATCAATCAGCAGACATACATCAATCAGCAGGCATACATCAATCAGCAGGCATACATCAATCAGGAGGCATACATCAATCATCAGACATACACCAATCATCAGAAGGACATAATGGGTGAGGGTGTGAGACCTTACCATAACATACTTCACACTTGGTGTCATTATTATTAACACCTGTTCTATATTCCCAGTAATATTTGTACCCAAGCCTGAGCCACATGCGTACAGAGGCTCTCCAAGCATTTCTCTTTTTTACCATAAGCGAAGTCGGTGTTTTGACTCACATGTAGTGTTGCTGCATGGTTTGACTTCTCTCATGTATTACACCTCTCCTCGCCACTTCTGTCAATTCCTAAATATTTCTGATTTCTGTTTTATTTCGTGGTTAAAACACATTCAGTGTCAAATGGTGGTTTTGATGTGGGTCGTTTGGCTAGTTCATCCGCCACCTGGTTGAGCACTATTCCAAGAACATCCACACGCGTTTCATTTTATGATCTTCCAATTTTATCTCATTTATCCTTTCTTTACAATCCTGAACTATGGACATGAAGATTGTATTTCCCTGTTTAATGACTCAAGTGCTCCTCGGCTGTCGACAAATACGAAAGGATCGTTTTTGCTCTTCCTCCAAACCAGCCAGAATGGCCTGCAGTTAAGCTTGTGTGGATGAAATATAATTACTACGTCGAAGTTCAAATTTCCTGTCCACAGTTCAAAACCCCGTGTATTCCCTTATCAGTACCACCACACCCTGCCCTGCCATCTTCTGCCTCCGACCCGTCACAATATATATGTAAACTATTGCTTCTTGGTAACCCAGATATAATGTTTCCAAACACCGTACTTGGCATGCAGAGTTTTTTTCGCCTAGAGGGGAACAATTTCCACTTCTACCTTCTGTACTTTCCAGGAAGGAGTTCTGCTACACTGTCAAGAGTGTTGGCAGCAGTCAAGTACATCGTATTCCCTGAGGCCACTAGCCAGTCCTCTCGTGTAGCATGTCTCTCTCCGTTACCTGGAAGTGTGTATGTCACTCAGGCAAGTCACTGTCAAAGATCGTATTCCCTCCTCTCCTCCTCATGAAGCAAATAGATACTCTATTGGTAGTCAAGTGCTTAAGTCAACCCAGTCTGAGGGCTCAGGGCTACCTAATCTAGTCCAACCCAAGTCACTACTCTCCTCAGTTGACTGGGTATCAAGGCCAGGCCAGTTAGGTGCTCACAAGACAGGTCCAGACGCGTCTATACTCTGTATCTAGCACAAATGAGTAGGGTCTAAAATCTGACAACGCCAGGTATCCCTCACTGGCTTGAATCGTACCACAAACACACCTGTCTTATCGTACCACAAACACACCTGTCTTATCGTACCACAAACACACCTGTCTTCTCAGCCATATTGCAACTCGGAAAGAATACTGGCTTGCCGTCCGGGGACTACGAGAATGTAATGTGGATATATGGGCGTCAGAGAGCGGACGCAACCGCCCCAGGAGAAAGAGGAGGCCGCGGGTGACAGAGCACCTTCACTCTAGCACAAGCTGGCGAGACAGAGCGAGATTGGCGTTGCAACAGAGAGCCGCCCTCCGCCATAGCCCGTCTCGCCAAATTGATTGATTGATGAAGATTAAGCCACCCTAGAGGCGGCACGGGCTGCTGGCACGAATAGCCCGTGAGGTCTCATCAGACAGTCGAGGACGATTTATATTCTCCATGCAACACCACACCATCAACAGTCGGATATATCTCACACCTTCCACTACGACGTCACATGTTTCAGAGCCACACCTGTGTTACAAAACCGGTTACTATGATCGTGTTATAACCGAGCCAAACACAGGAAATGAAGAAGTGTCTTCCCTCTAATGCAACATGAATGACATGCAGTTTTTATTGATTTAGGACCGTTTCGTGTCTCCGTGCAACACCGTCACACGACCGCGGGTGTTGCAACAACGCAGCGCCACCAATATGACGAGCGATATAATCTCCCTATAAATCCCTGGCATAGATTTTCTCCATTCTGCGAATCTACTCTTGAGGCTCATGGTCAGAAAACATTATTTCCACGGAGTTCTTAATCTTACTAATAGGTCGCATTATTAACGGATTGGTCGATTTCGTTAGCAATGCGAGACCTATTAGATGAGAGGAAGGAGGGGGTGGGGTGGGGTGGGGGGGGGGGGGTCGTATATCGTCAGCTAGAACTCATCATCTACTGTTGCTAAGGTCCAGGAAGCCACGAGTTTTTTTCTCAGGGATAAATGAGTCACTGTGTTCTTGCTTAACATAGAGGAGGCTTCCCTCCCTTCCCTTAATGTTAAGGGAGGGGAGGGAAGGGAAGGGAGTGAAGAAGGGAAGGGAAGGGAGGGTAGGAAAATCCCATTAAGGGAGGGATGACTACCTGGCATTACCCTTACACAATTACACCTTCCAATAATGAGTTTATGTTGTACTACCAGCATCCTCTTCCTCTCCACATCGCTTCTGCCTCCCTGTTTCTTCCCTCTCTGCCTCCCTGTCTCTTCCCTCTCTACCTCCCTGTCTCTTCCCTCTCTACCTCCCTGTCTCTTCCCTCTCTACCTCCCTGTCTCTTCCCTCTCTACCTCCCTGTCTCTTCCCTCTCTACCTCCCTGTCTCTTCCCTCTCTACCTCCCTGTCTCTTCCCTCTCTACCTCCCTGTCTCTTCCCTCTCTACCTCCCTGTCTCTTCCCTCTCTACCTCCCTGTCTCTTCCCTCTCTATCTCCCTGTCTCTTCCCTCTCTATCTCCCTGTCTTTGTTATCTTTCGCTACCTTCTGTTGGTTTCGGGTCCCCCCTGCCCGGTCTCTGACCTGACCTCCTGGGTGGTCTACCACGCTATTAAGCGCTGCTGTTCACAATCTAATGCCCGAATCACAGCTAAGTTGATCAGTTATCCTTAGGAGGTGTCTACAAAGTCATCTTTTGAACCTTGAGAGAGGTCGGCTAGTTATGTTTAGGAGTGTTGAAAAGTCTTGGACCTCTGATGTTGATAGAGTTATATTTTAGTGTACCTATTGCATCTTCGCTTTGCACCGGGGTTATGTTGCACTTTCTGCCATGATTCCTAGTCCCGTAAGGAGTTATTTCCGTGTGCAGATTTGGATTCAGTCATTCTAATATCTTCCAAGTGTAAATTATTATGTATGTCTCTCGCCTGCGCTCTAGAGAATGCAGTTTGATAAATGTTAAATGTTCACAATAATTTAGATGGTTTATTGAACAGTTTCCGGGAGTATAAGATGCCTATTTTGACCAGACAACACACTAGAAGGTGAAGGGACGACGACGTTTCGGTCCGTCCTGGACCATTCACACAATCGACTTGAGAATGGTCCAGGACGAACCGAAACGTCTCCGTCCCTTCACCTTCTAGTGTGTGGTCTGGTCAGCATACTTTAGCCACGTTATTGTGACTCATCACCTGCGTATAAGATGTCTATACGCTCTCAAGGTCAGCAGTTTACTCGAGCCTTGAGTGACCTCTGTCTTCACCCGACACTTTTGCCTCTTCCCTCCACGATGTTCAAGAGAGAAGAGTCCTGTGCTTGACCTGGCTCAAGCACCCACTCTACAAGTTCCCCACTTGACCTGGCTCAATGTAAGAGCGTACTACAACAGAACAATATTAAACTAGAATTTTTAATTAGATTTGTTCACATTACAAGAATATTGAAGCAGAACCCGCCTGTGTTGTCCATCTCAAGAGCTAAAAGAAATAGCTATTTTTTTTATTAAATCGGGAAAGATGAATTAGGTAGTAATGTCTTTTCGTTTTAAAATGATGCTAAGATTATATATATATATATATATATAGTGTGGCAATCCAGAGAGGAAATGCTCACTGCATCCATGGTTCATGCCCGCCATCTGAGGAGCTGGAGGAGCTATTCAACTTATGACAAGCAGCCTTGTACCCTGTATGTAATCAATATTGTAACTTTTTTTGTGTAATGACATTTTCAAATAAAGTTAGATAAATATACACACTTAACAAAAGAATAGGGGTGGTAGGAGAAGAAAATATCAAAGTGTTCAGTGAGGATCCAAAAGGTCTTCTCTGAGTACTCTTTATTTTCTTCTCTGAGGCTATGGGTCCCTACATTTGCACCAGAGGTGGTACCCCTATATATATATATATATATATATATATATATATATATATATATATATATATATATATATATATATATATATATATATATATATATATATATATATGCAACAACGATCACAAAAACGCTGATTCCAAGTTTCCAGGTAAGCGGAAATATCACATGGGAAGAATTAGAGAATGCTGAACGCGTTTTCGGCTCAATTCGCCTTCATCAGAGCAAGATGGAGAGTGAAGTGAGAAGTGGGTTGGGCAGACCTTACAACTAGCTATAGTTGTAATGGGCCATAGACCCATAGACGTCACTACAGGTCACCGGACCACCAAGAAATGGGGATGAAACCCTATTTTATGGAAAAATGGGGACGGAAGAGGAGTAGAGAAGATTGAAATAAGGACAAATATAAAACAAATGTTCCTTTCTCTGATAGTGGAGTTACGGGAATCAACAAAAACACTGAAGAGTAGTGTATAGAAGCTACTACACAGGTGTACATGTGTATACACACACAGGTGTACACGTGTTACACAGGTGTACATGTGTATACGCACACACGTGTACACGTGTATACGCACTCAGGTGTACGTGTGTGCGTGTACTCACCTAGTTACATTCACCTAGTTGTGCTTGCGGTGGTTGAGCTTTGGCTCTTTGGTCCGGCCTCTCAACTGTCAATCAACTGGTGTACAGGTTCCTGAGCCTACTGGGCTCTATCATATCTACATTTCAAACTGTGTATGGAGTCAGCCTCCACCACATCACTACTTAATGCATTCCATTTATTAACTACTCTGACACTGAAAAAAATTCTTTCTAACGTCTCTGTGGCTCATCTGGGAACTAAGTTTCCACCTGTGTCTCCTTGTTCGTGTCCCACCCGTGCTGAAGAGTTTGTCTTTGTCCGCCCTGTCAATTCCCCTGAGAATTTTGTAGGTGGTTATCATGTCTCCCTTTACTCTTCTGTTTTCCAGGGATGTGAGGTTCAGCTCCTTTAGCCTTTCCTCGTAGTTCATACCTCTCAGTTCCGGGACGAGCCTGGTGCCATACCGCTGGATCTTCTCTAACTTTGTCTTGTGTTTAACTAGGTATGGACTCCAGGCTGGAGCTGCATACTCCAGGACTGGTCTGACATAAGTGGTATACAGGGTCCTGAACGATTCCTTACACAAGTTTCTAAAGGCAGTTCTTATGTTGGCCAGTCTAGCATATACCGCTGATGATATCATTTTGATGTGGGCCTCTGGGGATAGGTTCGATGTGATATCAACCCCCAGATCTTTCTCTCTATTTGACTCTTGCAGGATTTCACCTCCCAGATGGTACCTTGTGTTCATCCTCCTGCTCCCTTGGCATAATTTCATTACCTTACACTTTCCTGAGTTGAAGTTTAGCAGCCATTTTCTAGACCATTCCTCCAGTTTGTCCAGGTCATCCTTTAGTCTCTGTCTATCTTCATCCATCGTGATTCTTCTCATAATTTTTGCATCATTAGCAAACATTGAGAGGAACAAATCTATACCCTCCGGAAGATCGTTTACATATATTAGAAACAGGATGGGTCCAAGTACCGAGCCCTGTGGGACTCCGCTGGTGATATCTCGCCACTCTGATGTCTCCCCCCTCACCGTTACTCGCTGTTTCCTGTTGCTTAAGTACTCCCTTATCCATTGGAGCACCTTACCTTTTACTCCAGCCTGTTGCTCCAACTTTTTTAACAGCCTTTTATGGGGTACTGTGTCAAAAGCTTTCTGGCAGTCGAGGAAAATGCAGTCGGCCCACCCTTCTCTTTCCTGCCTAATTTTTGTTGCCTGGTCATAGAATTCTATTAAACCTGTGAGGCACGATTTACCATCTCTGAACCCATGCTGGTGGTGTGTTACAAAGTTATTTCCCTCCAGATGCTCTACGAGCCTTTTCCTCACAATCTTCTCTATCACCTTGCATGGTATACAAGTTAAGGAAACTGGCCTGTAGTTCAGTGCCTCTTGCCTGTCACCCTTCTTGTATATTGGGACTACGTTAGCTGTCTTCCAACTTTCTGGTAGGTCTCCTGTTTCCAGTGACCTGTTATACACCATAGAGAGTGGCACACTTTGTGCTTCTGCACCTTCCTTTAGTATCCATGGTGAGATTCTGTCAGGCCCAATAGCCTTTGTCACATCCAGCTCCAGCAGACACCTTTTGACCTCATCACTGGTGAGGTCAAATTCCTCCAAGGTTGCTTGGTTTGCCTTCTCCTCACTTAGTGCAGGGGCTTCTCCTTGTTCTATTGTGAAGACCTCCTGGAATATCTTGTTGAGTTCTTCACACACCTCCTTGTCATTGTGTGTGTGTGTGTGTGTGTGTGTGTGTGTGTGTGTGTGTGTGTGTGTGTGTGTGTGTGTGTGTGTGTATGTGTGTGTGTGTGTGTGTACTTACTTAGTTGTGCTTGCGAGGGTTGAGCTCTGGCTCTTTAGTAGGTGTGTGTGTGTGTGTGGTGTGTGTGCATGTGTGTGTGTGTGTGTGTGCATGTACTGTACGTCCGTCCATGCATGCTTGCACGCGCGTGCGTGTGTAAAGATGCGTGCGTGCGTGCGTGCGCGTCTCCAGTCACTAACGGCACCAGCACCTTTCTCCTCTGATCTCTTATCTCTTTCTCTCTCTCTCTCTCTTCCCGGAAACGACTCGGAAATAGAATGTCGATATTTTTTTTTACTTTTTTATTAACACATTTAGGTATATCTGCATTTGTGCAGTTACCCTACACTGTATGAAGGGGAGTACGGTGTGTGTCAAGAACTAGCTACCCTACACTGTATGAAGGGGAGTACAGTGTGTGTCAAGAACTAGCTGCCCTAGACTATATGAAGGGGAGTACGGTGTGTGTCAAGAACTAGCTACCCTACACTGTATGAAGGGGAGTACAGTGTGTGTCAAGAACTAGCTGCCCTAGACTATATGAAGGGGAGTACAGTGTGTGTCAAGAACTAGCTACCCTACACTGTATGAAGGGGAGTACAGTGTGTGTCAAGAACTAGCTGCCCTAGACTATATGAAGGGGAGTACAGTGTGTGTCAAGAACTAGCTACCCTAGACTATATGAAGGGGAGTACAGTGTGTCAAGAACTAGCTACCATAGACTATATGAAGGGGAGTACAGTGTGTCAAGAACTAGCTACCCTAGACTATATGAAGGGGAGTACAGTGTGTGTCAAGAACTAGCTACCATAGACTATATGAAGGGGAGTACAGTGTGTCAAGAACTAGCTACCATAGACTATATGAAGGGGAGTACAGTGTGTCAAGAACTAGCTACCCTAGACTATATGAAGGGGAGTACAGTGTGTGTCAAGAACTAGCTGCCCTAGACTATATGAAGGGGAGTACAGTGTGTCAAGAACTAGCTACCCTAGACTGTATGAAGGGGAGTACAGTGTGTGTCAAGAACTAGCTGCCCTAGACTATATGAAGGGGAGTACAGTGTGTGTCAAGAACTAGCTGCCCTAGACTATATGAAGGGGAGTACAGTGTGTCAAGAACTAGCTACCCTAGACTGTATGAAGGGGAGTACAGTGTGTGTCAAGAACTAGCTACCCTAGACTATATGAAGGGGAGTACAGTGTGTGTCAAGAACTAGCTACCATAGACTATATGAAGGGGAGTACAGTGTGTCAAGAACTAGCTACCATAGACTATATGAAGGGGAGTACAGTGTGTCAAGAACTAGCTACCCTAGACTATATGAAGGGGAGTACAGTGTGTGTCAAGAACTAGCTACCCTAGACTATATAAAGGGGAGTACCGTGTGTGTCAAGAACTAGCTACCCTAGACTATATAAAGGGGAGTACAGTGTGTGTCAAGAACTAGCTACCCTAGACTATATGAAGGGGAGTACAGTGTGTGTCAAGAACTAGCTACCCTAGACTATATGATGGGGAGTACAGTGTGTGTCAAGAACTAGCTACCCTAGACTATATGAAGGGGAGTACAGTATGTGTCAAGAACTAGCTACCCTAGACTATATGAAGGGGAGTACAGTGTGTGTCAAGAACTAGCTACCCTAGACTATATGATGGGGAGTACAGTGTGTGTCAAGAACTAGCTACCCTAGACTATATGAAGGGGAGTACGGTGTGTGTCAAGAACTAGCTACCCTAGACTATATGAAGAGGAGTACAGTGTGTGTCAAGAACTAGCTACCCTAGACTATATGATGGGGAGTACAGTGTGTGTCAAGAACTAGCTACCCTAGACTATATGATGGGGAGTACAGTGTGTGTCAAGAACTAGCTACCCTAGACTATATGATGGGGAGTACAGTGTGTGTCAAGAACTAGCTACCCTAGACTATATGAAGAGGAGTACAGTGTGTGTCAAGAACTAGCTACCCTAGACTATATGATGGGGAGTACAGTGTGTGTCAAGAACTAGCTACCCTAGACTATATGAAGGGGAGTACAGTGTGTGTCAAGAACTAGCTACCATAGACTATATGAAGGGAAGTACAGTGTGTGTCAAGAACTAGCTACCATAGACTATATGAAGGGAAGTACAGTGTGTGTCAAGAACTAGCTACCATAGACTATATGAAGGGAAGTACAGTGTGTGTCAAGAACTAGCTACCATAAACTATATGAAGGAGAGTACAGTGTGTGTCAAGAACTAGCTACCCTAGACTATATGAAGGAGAGTACAGTGTGTGTCAAGAACTAGCTACCATAGACTATATGAAGGGAAGTACAGTGTGTGTCAAGAACTAGCTACCCTAGACTATATGAAGGGAAGTACAGTGTGTGTCAAGAACTAGCTACCATAGACTATATGAAGGGAAGTACAGTGTGTGTCAAGAACTAGCTGCCCTAGACTATATGAAGGGGAGTACAGTGTGTGTCAAGAACTAGCTACCCTAGACTATATGATGGGGAGTACAGTGTGTGTCAAGAACTAGCTACCATAGACACAGCTTTGGGTTCATTCGACATATTTAAGTTTTCAAGTTTGGGTACTATTGAAGTTCGAGAATATTTTACAGGGAAGAGGGAGAGCGTATATACCAAGGCTGAGATGCCTGATACCAAGTTTACCTAAGCGGGGGGGGGGGGGGGGGGGAGGGAGGGAGGGAGGGGGAGGGAGGGAGGGAGGGAGGGAGGGGGGGTAGAGTATATACCATTGAAGAACCATTGAAGTCATGGTCAGCTGACGTCACACTCTACTTGCTGAAGGCCCCGCTAGAGGCGCTCCTCCCACAAATGCCGCTAAACGCCAGGCATCTGCACGTGTAAATGTTCAAGTGCCGTCGACTTGGACGTGCGGAGGCGAAACCCCAGACTCACACGCACACACACTCTACAGGATGGCTACAAGATGACCTGGACAGACTAAGGAATGGTGCAACGAATGGCTACTAGAGTTAAACTCGTGCAAGTGCAAAGTGATGAAGATAGGCGAACGAAGCAGGAGGCCAAACACAAGGTAGCAGCTGGGAGAGGAAATACCTGGTTTACCTGGTTGATGGGGTTCTTGGAGTTCTTCTACTCCCCAAGCCCGGCCCGAGGCCAGGCTTGACTTGTGAGAGTTTGGTCCTCCAGGCTGTTGCTTGGAGCGGCCCGCAGGCCCACATACCCACCACAGCCCGGTTGGTCCGGCACTCCTTGGAGGAATAAATCTAGTTTCCTCTTGAAAATGTCCACGGTTGTTCCGGCAATATTTCTTATGCTTGCTGGGAGGACGTTGAACAACCGCGGACCTCTGATGTTTATACAGTGTTCTCTGATTGTGCCTATGGCACCTCTGCTCTTCACTGGTTCTATTCTACATTTTCTTCTATATCGTTCACTCCAGTACGTTGTTATTTTACTGTGCGGATTTGGTACTTGGCCCTCCAGTATCTTCCAGGTGTATATTATTTGATATTTCTCTCGTCTTCTTTCTAGTGAGTACATTTGGAGGGCTTTGAGACGATCCCAATAATTTAGGTGCTTTATTGCGTCTATGCGTGCCGTATATGTTCTCTGTATTCCTTCTATTTCAGCAATCTCTCCTGCTCTGAAGGGGGAAGTGAGTACTGAGCAGTACTCAAGACGGGACAACACAAGTGACTTGAAGAGTACAACCATTGTGATGGGATCCCTGGATTTGAAAGTTCTCGTGATCCATCCTATCATTTTTCTGACTGTCGCAATATTTGCTTGGTTATGCTCCCTAAACGTTAGGTCGTCAGACATTATTATTCCCAAATCCTTTACATGCTGTTTTCCTACTATGGGTACATTTGATTGTGTTTTGTACTCTGTATTATGTTTAAGGTCCTCATTTTTACCGTACCTGAGTACCTGGAATTTATCACTGTTAAACATCATGTTATTTTCTGATGCCCAGTCGAAAACTTTATTAATATCATCTTGAAGTTTTTCAATGTCCTCAGCCGAGGTAATTTTCATACTGATTTTTGTGTCATCTGCAAAGGATGATACGAAGCTGTGACTTGTATTTTTGACTATATCTGATATGAGAATAAGGAAAAGCAGTGGTGCAAGGACTGTACCCTGAGGTACAGAGCCTTTCACTGCACTTGGACTAGATTTTATATGGTTGACCGTTACTCGCTGAGTCCTGTTTGACAGAAAACTGAGTATCCAGCGTCCTACTTTACCGGTTATTCCCATTGACTTCATTTTGTGTGCTATCACGCCATGGTCACATTTACCGAAAGCCTTTGCGAAGTCCGTGTATATCACATCAGCATTCTGTTCTTCTAATGCCTCAGTGATTTTGTCGTAGTGCTCAAGTAGCTGTGGGAGGCACGATCTTCCCGCTCGAAATCCATGTTGGCCTGGGTTGTGAAGGTCATTGGTCTCCATGAAATTGGTGACCTGACTCCTAATCACTCTCTCAAATACTTTTATGATGTGCGATGTTAGTGCAACTGGTCTATAATTTTTTGCCAATGCTTTGCTCCCTCCCTTGTGTAGAGGGGCTATGTCTGCTATTTTAAGTGCATCTGGTATCTCCCCCGTGTCCAAGCTCTTCCTCCACACTATACTGAGTGCCTGTGCTACCGGCACTTTGCATTTCTTTATAAATATTGAATTCCATGAGTCTTGACCTGGGACCGAGTGCATGGGCATGTTTTCAATTTCTTTTTCAAAATTTAGTGCGCTCGTGTTTATATCAGTTATATTTACAGGGGTTTGAATATCCCGCATAAAGAAATTGTCTGGATCTTCCACCTTCATGTTGTTTATTGGAGTGCTAAACATGTCCTCATACTGCTTTTTTAGGATTTCACTAATTTCTTTGTCATCCTCCGTGTATGAACCTTCACTTGTACGAATAGGTCCAATACTGGCAGTGGTTTTTGCTTTTGATTTCGCATATGAGAAGAAATATTTTGGATTTTTCTTTATTTCCTGAATTGCTTTCTGTTCTAACTGCCTTTCTTCAGTTTCATATGAGTGTTTCAATTTCCGCTCGATTTCTTCAATCTCCCTATTTAAATTATTCCTTCTTTGACGGGAAATTCGTGTCTGCATAAGCAGTTCCGTTATTTTTTTCCTGCGTTTATAGTGTCGTCTGCGTTCTCTTTCTACGTTAGATCTCTTTCTGGCTTTCCTCAAAGGAACATGTTTCAGACAGACTTGATACGCTTCTGAAGTCAGTTTTTCTATTCCTTCTGTAGGACTTTTATTACTTAGAACAGTTCCCCATGGAATGTTTGTAAGTTCCCTGTTTATTATCTCCCAGTCTATCCTTTTATTATTAAAATTGAATTTACTGAATAGCCCCTCTCGCTTTATCAACGTTTTAGGTCTATTCTGAGTATTGATGGTCGTTTGCACTTCAATGAGCTTGTGATCTGAGTATGTGGTATCTGATATCGTAATGTCTCTGATAATGTCTTCATTGTTCGTAAAGACCAGATCTAGAATATTTTCATTTCTCGTTGGCTCCGATATCTGCTGATTGAGTGAAAATTTGTCACAGAATCTAAGTAGTTCTCTAATCTGTGGTTGGTTAGGTCCTGATAGATTTCCTGGTATAATATTATTGTTTGCTATTTTCCACCTGAGACTAGGCAAGTTGAAGTCACCTAGGAAGATAATATCAGGTATCGGGTTCTCCAAATTATCAAGGCTATTCTCTATTTTGCTTATCTGTTCTGTGAATTCCTCAGCCTTTGCATCTGGCGGTTTGTATATTAGAATAATCACTAAATTTATTTTCTCTATTTTTAATCCCAGTACCTCTACCACCTCATTTGTAACGTTTAGGAGCTCCGAGCATACAAGGTCTTCCCTAATATATAGACCCACTCCTCCATGTGACCTAATTTTCCTATCACACCTGTATAGGTTATATCCTGGAATCCAGATCTCACTATCCAACAATTCCCCTGCATGGGTTTCTGTGAAAGCTCCCAATACTGCATTTGACTCCGTGAGGAGGCCATTTATGAACTGTACTTTGTTGTTTGTTCTTGTTTTCAGTCCTTGTATGTTGGCAAAGATGAATGAGGTTACTCTATTAGTGATAGTTTGAATGGGAGACTTTTTCGGCAAGCCCATTATTCGTGGACATAATGAGTTTGTTCTGACCAGTACTGATTGTTGTAGGGCAGTTGTCTGTCGTAGTTGTAGTTCCCTTTCGGTGGGTAATTGTATCTGTAATTCTGGAATGCAAGTGGATCTGGCATCCAGTTCCATACACTCTCCATGCTGCTCCTTTTGAATTCTCTGCCGGTCTGGTATAAAAAATTTATAGAGTTTTCTCCAAATTCATTATCCTGCTTGCCACTCTTTATGTAGCGTTCCGTGCCTTTCACGTGAAAGTGTGGGCAGCTGAGGTCATAGCATTTTCTGTCCTCCAGTGAGGTTTGGCACATGTCAGGATGGAAATCCTACATATTGATCCAAATCGACACTCACCTTTCCTAAGCATATTTAAACATTTTTTGGGATGTTGGTAACTGCATTCTAATCCTTTCTTATTACCAGCATATCTATGTCTGCATATGCCCTTTGCATAAAATTTGCATAAGTCTGTCCTTCTGTTCTGAATTGCTCTATCGGGAACCGTCGTAGTGTCTGTACCTATCGAGCTGTCAGGTACACTTTCTAGTTTACTGTCATCTACATCCTGGCCTACTGAGTCAGAGTTTACAACTTCCTGAGTTTCAGCCTCAGTTTCATCCCTGACTATAGCCTCCGCCCCTTGTATATTAGAATTGTTGTTCCTTTCCCACTCCTTCTGGATGGCTGGTAGGCTTCCAATGAATGATGTTTTCCGATCATGCGTCATGTTATCTAGAAGGTTTTTTAGGATATTCCAAGCTGGCAGGTCATTTTTACACACCCAGAGCAAGTGACCAACTGTCAGTGCCGTAGTGTTACTCACTCCTGTACAAGCCGAATGGAATCTAGTCTTACAGATATAACATTCAATTCCCGTTACCTTCGTCTTTAAGGAGTTGTTACAGTCCTTCAGGAGTCAGGACGAGAGAAAGATCTGGGGGTTGATATCACACCAGACCTGTCCTCTGAAGCCCATATCAAAGGGATAATATCATCGGCGTATGCAAGGCTGGCGAACATAAGAACTGCCTTCAGAAACTTGTGTAAGGAATCATTCAGAACCTTGTATACCTCATATGTCAGACCAATACTGGAGTATGCGGCTCCAGCCTGGAGTCCACATCTAGTCAAACACAAAACGAAGTTTGAAAAGGTTCAGAGGTATGCCATTAGGCTAGTTGCCGAGCCGAGAGGAATGAGCTATGAGGAAAGATTACTGGAACTGAACCTCACGTCACTGGAAGACATAAGAGTTAGGGAGACATGATCACTACCTACAAAATTCTCAGAGGAATTGATAGGGCAGATAAAGATAAACTGTTTAACACGGGTGGTACGCGAACAAGGGGACACAGTTGGAAACTGAGTACCCAAATGAGCCACAAAGACGTCAGAAAGAACTTTATCAGTGTCAGAGTAGTTAACAAATGGAATGCATTAGACAGTTATGTAGTGGAGGCTGACTCCATGCACGGTTTCAAGTGTAGATATGACAGAGCCCAGTAGGCTCAGGAATCTGTACATCAATTAATTGACAGTTGAGAGGCGGGACCAAAGAGCCAGAGCTCAACTCCCACAAGCACAACTAGGTGAATACAACTAGGTGAACACGTACACATATATTAAAAAAAACCCACACACGCTATAACGTCAAGGGCCTACCAGTACATATCAACTTTGCATCACCGTTGCAATTAACACCGCCGAACACTACTGGTCACACACTGCTCTACCGCTGGGTAGAGCAGGCCCTAGGAACTCAGCAACAGAGAAAGGAACAGTGAACCGTAACTCCCCAGGTGCGAGGCACTTGTATATTTGGGCTAGGAAGACAGAGGGCACAACATATGGATGAGTGACGGTAGTTCGACCCCTGAATCAACGCGTCGGCGTTGAATTCACGTTACTCTTGGATAGTGCGTTGACTGGGCAGGTACTCCTTCTCTCCCTCCCCCCCTCCCTACTCCCGGCAAGTTTGGGCAAACAAGGTCGTGGAATCTCCGTTGATCTTCAAGGTTGCTCTGTTCAACAGAGCCCCGTTGATCTTCAAGGTTGCTCTGTTCAACAGAGCCACGCTGGAACATATATGCACCGAGTAGAATTTGGAATATATAAGGTTTGGAATATATAAACGAGTAGTTTATATAATATAAATGATATTCTATAGAGTAATTATAGAATAGTTTGAAGTATATAACCACTAGAGACAGTGTACCTGGGGAAGACGTATCCCCAGGTTGTGGACTCCTGTGAGTCTAAGATGAATCACTTTGAATTCTAAGTAACTTACTTTGATGCCGGAGTGCTGAAATGAAGGTTGAAGGAAAGACTCCATACATGTGTAAGAGTAATACACTTACACATTGTGAGAGTGTATGTGTGATACACTTGTGTAATACACTTACACATTGTGAGAGTGTATGTGTGATACACTTGTGTAATACACTTACACATTGTGAGAGTGTATGTGTGATACACTTGTGTAATACACTTACACACTGTGAGAGTGAATGTGTAATACAACTCTGTAATACACTTACACACTGTGAGAGTGAATGTGTAATACAACTCTGTAATACACTTACTCATGTATGGAGTCTTTTCCTTCGGCTTCAGTTTTAATATTGTGCTTAAGGCAAGGCGCCGATTTAACACAATATTAACAACGAAACTAGTCTATGTTGCGAGGAGACCATTTCATATTGGCCTTTTAATGAACGATTATAATTCAAATAATAAGCCAAAGATTATGATCTCAAAGAAGTCGAACATATTTTTGTATTATCAATAAACTGACACATGGAACGCTATTCAAAGATGTTTAATTTTACTTAAGAATCTATTCAGAGGTCGAGATCGGCGCCAAGTATTCTATTTAGCGTGATACGAATCCAGATGCATGAGGCTATACCCTCACCCAACTTTGTAGGGTGAGTGATGGGTGGTAGGGGACTGTCATAAGTGGGTCAGAATCAGCCGCATTTTGCCCCCCCTTTATGAGAGTTGACCCTCATTGCGTCTGAAGTCTGAAACGCATTTTTGGGGTGGTCCAGAGAGTTCTTCAACTGATAAATAATAATACAGATATTGACATGCTGAACACTCACGTTCTGAAGGCAGATTTCAACACCTGGATGGTGGGACCTTTTGAGGTCAGCCTGGGCATTGCCGGATATGTTATGCAGTCTTTTTAATGACAGGTTCAATACATCACGTGTATTATAATGTTCTTAGCATGGTGGTGTAGCCCACAGGTGTACAAGAGGCAGGTGTAGCCCACAGGTGTACTAGAGGCAGGTGTAGCCCACAGGTGTACAAGAGGCAGGTGTAGCCCACAGGTGTACTAGAGGCAGGTGGTGAGAGTTACATCAGAACCTCTGGAAATCTACACACACACACACTTTCTCCATCCTTAACCACTGCCTCGCAACACACACACACACACACACACACACACACACACACACACACGCCTGTATACAATAACTTTGCAACGTTGAGTTGTCACTGAAAAGAATTTTAACAGACATGATTTAGATCTGAGCAACGTCCAAGGGTCTCCCACCGTCTCCCACGGTCTCCCACGGTCTCCCACGGTCCCCCACGGTCTCCCACGGTCCCCCACGGTCTCCCACGGTCCCCCACGGTCTCCCACGGTCTCCCACAGTCCCCCACGGTCTCCCACGGTCCCCCACGGTCCCCCACGGTCCCCCACAGTCCCCCACAGTCTCCCACAGTCCCCCACGGTCTCCCACGGTCCCCCACGGTCTCCCACGGTCCCCCACGGTCTCCCACAGTCCCGCACAGTCCCCCAAAGTCCCCCATGGTCCCCCACGGTCTCCCACGGTCCCCCACGGTCTTCCACGGTTCCCCACGGTCTCCCACGGTCTCCCACGGTCTCCCACAGTCCCCCACGGTCCCCCACGGTCTCCCACAGTCCCCCACGGTCTCCCACGGTCACCCACGGTCCCCCACGGTCTCCCACGGTCCCCCACGGTCCCCCACGGTCTCCCACAGTCTCCCACAGTCCCCCACGGTCTCCCACGGTCCCCCACGGTCTCCCACGGTCCCCACGGTCTCCCACAGTCCCCCACAGTCCCCCACGGTCCCCCACGGTCTCCCACGGTCCCCCACAGTCCCCCACGGTCCCCCACGGTCTCCCACGGTCCCCCACAATCCCCCACGGTCCCCCAGGTCTCCCACAGTCCCCCACAGTCCCCCACGGTCTCCCACGGTCTCCTATGCTTGTTGACTTTATCGAAGACCTTCTCCTAGTCCTAAGGACTCAACCCTCTACATCCAGCCAACGCACAGGTACTTACTTAACGCTGGGTGAACAGAAGCATCAGGCGTAAAGAGGGCAAACCTCTTGCCCTGCACGAAACTTGGCCTCGGGAGTAATACAGGGAG
The DNA here is from genome assembly GCF_040958095.1 of Procambarus clarkii. NCBI lineage: Eukaryota > Metazoa > Arthropoda > Malacostraca > Decapoda > Cambaridae > Procambarus > Procambarus clarkii. The sequence goes on from NC_091196.1 coordinate 28,080,776, forward strand.
CCCCATCAGGGCGATATAGCTATATACGAATACAGTTATACGCTAATACAGCGATTCAGTTTTATACTAATACAGCGATAGCGTTATACACCATTATAATAATAGAGTTATACACCAATACCGCGACACAGTTATACACAATTACAGCGACACAGTTATACACCAAATACAGCGATACAGATACACCCCAATACGGCGACACAGATATACAATATACAACAATTCAGCGATATAATAATGCAGGTATACAACTATACACCAACACAACTATATATATATACACCAATGTAGCTATATATCACCGCAGCGATGCACCAGCACAGCCATACACGAATACACCGATACAGCGAGATACAGCTATACACCAATGCAGCGAGATACAGCTATACACCAATGCAGCGAGATACAGCTATACACCGATACAGCGAGATACAGCTATACACCGATACAGCGAGATACAGCTATACACCGATACAGCGAGATACAGCTATACACCGATACAGCGAGATACAGCTATACACCAATGCAGCGAGATACAGCTATACACCAATGCAGCGAGATACAGCTATACACCAATGCAGCTAGATACAGCTATACACCAATGCAGCGAGATACAGCTATACACCGATACAGCGAGATACAGCTATACACCAATGCAGCGAGATACCCCATAAAAGACATCAATCATCAATGGCATCGAGAGAAGCGGTCGCGAGGCGTCGCCTTGAGGGACGCACCCGGGGAGAAAGTGCGCATGCGTACTGCTGTCGTACCTTTTGCTTTCGTTTTTGATAGTGGCCTGAAGTACCGCGGGGGTGGGGGGGGGGGGTGGGGGGTGGAGGGGGGTTGTAGGACGGGTTAAATGAGGCTTTATAAGCAGCACACACATACACACACACACACACACACACACACACACACACACACACACACACACACACACACAAGGTTGGGGTAACGGTGTTTTTCTGTAAACGTTCTTATGGTGAGGGTCATTCCGGAGAGTCGGGGCGCTCAGGGCCCCCGGATTGTATGGGTAACCCATTGGTAAGTCGGTTTACTGCCTTTCATGTCCGGAGAGACAGTCACCAGAGAGAGAGAGGGTGTGTGTGTGTGTGTGTGTGTGTGTGTGTGTGTGTGTGTGTGTGTGTGTGTGTGTGTGTGTGTGTGTGTGTGTGTGTGTGTGTGTGTATGTGTGTGTGTGTGTGTGTGTGTGTGTGTGTGTGTGTCTGTGTGTGTGTGTATGTGTGTGTAGAGCCTCTTCTAGCATCACCCACCATAGACGTCCTCGTCAAAATATTAGCGCCCTCAGCAGCCATCGAGAGGAAGACTAGATGCCACCCATCTGATAATCACTTACATAGATCAAAACTAAGTCAGACTCATTCAAGTTCAAGTATATTTATTGAGACAAGAAAGAAATACATCTCAATAGGATAGAGTAGCTTAGGCTATTTCTACCCCCCAAGTGTCAGACTCATCACTTGCCTTTGAGGGACTGCAATAAGCCACTCTGAGCTCCTATCATCCACCCCACTAACCATCTTCTGTGTCTTAAGTACTCTCCTAACCAGCAAACATTCAACCCCGTCAAAAGGATTTATCAAGGTTCTGACGGTCTTACACCGTAAAAGTAACGCTCTGGTTACGTTGTGTGGGGATTATTCACTGGATTGCCTTGTCACTCTCCAACTTGCCAACAAATCCACTGTGGGGAACCCGGTGTCAAAGTGAGCGTGATCTATCCTATACATCACACTATAGCGTGATCTACTCCATACTAAACCATAATACAGATATAAACTAAAAAACCTATACTACAGATCACACAAACTTGGGCATGATTCTAAAGCATTATATCAGTTCCATTTCAACTCTCAAACTTTATAATCAAACTCACACACCCGAAAAATACAATACTTAAAACTCACATAGATCTATACATAACCAAAGTCTCATATCATGGGTCTCATAGCCCGAACATCTTCAAGACACCGCGAAAAAGGAAAGGCAATAAATTCGAACGCTTTGAACTCTCGCGTAACAAGAAAAAACAACAAAAAACTTGCCTATCTTTGGTGGTTTCTTCTGTTAAGGGTTTGGTTCACACTCTGCAAGAGAAGAAATCTCAAGAGACACGTTGAGTGTCCATTGAAGGCCTCTTATCTTCACCTGTTCTCTCTCATTTAAACTCTTTGCATCCTTTCTTAGCGAGTTGGAAAGTGTCTCGGTGATCAAGATTCTGTTTTTTGTTGCTGTGGAAAAACTGCAGAGAGAAGATGTCGAGAGATTTGGTTTCAGTGAGTCGGTCGCTGGGTGAGTGACTGAGTAAGAAAATAAGCAAGTGAGTAATTGAGAGAGTGAGTGAGTAATTAATTGTGAGAGTAAGTAATTAATTGAAAGAGTAAGTGAGTAATTGAGTGAGTAATTGAGTGAGAGAGTGAGTGAGAAAGTGTGTGAGCAAGTGAGTGAGGGAGAGAGAACAGGAGTGAGTGAGAAATTGAGTGTTCGAATGAGTGAGTGAGAAAAAGAAAGTTTGAATAAGTGAGTGCATGCATCAAGTGAATGAGCGAGTCAGTGAGTATTCGAATGAGTGAATGAGGCATCGAGTGAATGAGGCATCAAGTGAATGAGGCATCAAGTGAATGAGCGAGCGAGTGAAGGAACAAGTGATTGAGTGAATTTGCAAGTAAGCCATCAAGTGATGTGTGAGTTACAGGTGAGTGATGTAGGGCTGCCACACACTAACAACCCCATTCCAAAATGAATAAATTGCTGACCACGGAGAGCGTGCAAAGATCTTTTACTGCTAGAATCCACTCAATAAATCAAATAAATTATTTTTATAGCTTAAAAGCTCAAATTCTGTACTCCCTAGAGTGCAGGCAGGAGATATAGACAATAATTTACACTTAGAAAATACTCGAGGGACAGGTTCTAAATCTGCATAAAAAGAAATAACATGACATGAGACCAGGAGGCATGGCAGGATGTGCAGAATACCCCCGTTCAAGAGCAGAGGTGCAACAGGTACTCTGAGAGAGAACTCTTATCAACATCAGAGGCCCGAGACTGTTCAACACGCTTCCACTATACATAAGGGGCATAACTGGTCGACCCCTCACAGTGTTCAAGAGAGAACTGGATAAGCACCTTCAAAGAATACGTGATCAACCAGGCTGTGATTTATACGTCAGGCTGCGAGCAGCCCCGTCCAACAGCCTGGTTGAGAACGAGACTATCTAAAAAGAGGCCTGGTCAGAGACCGGGCCCGGGAGACGTTGATCCTCGGAATCATCGAAAGGTAAACAAAAGGAAAGTTAAGGGGGTACTGTCCGTACTCAAGGGGTACTATCCTCACTCAAGGGGTACTGTCTGTACTCAAGGGGTACTGTCTGTACTCAAGGTGTACTGTTCGTACTCAAGTGGGACTGTCAGAACTCAAGGGGGGTCCTCTCAGTATTCAAGGGGGTCCTCTCAGTACTCAAGGGGAGTCCTCTCAGTACTCAAGGGGGTCCTCTCAGTACTCAAGGGGGGTCCTCTCAGTACTCAAGGGGGGTCCTCTCAGTACTTAAGGGGGTCTTCTCAGTACTCAAGGGGGGTCCTCTCAGTACTCAAGGGGGGCCCTCTCAGTACTCAAGGGGGTCCTCTCAGTATTCAAGGGGGTCCTCTCAGTACTCAAGGGGGTCCTCTCAGTACTCAAGGGGTCCTCTCAGTACTCAAGGGGTCCTCTCAGTACTCAAGGGGGTCCTCTCAGTACTCAAGGGGGTCCTCACAGTACTCAAGGGGTCCTCTCAGTACTCAAGGGGGTCCTCTCAGTACTCAAGGGGTCCTCTCAGTACTCAAGGGGTCCTCTCAGTACTCAAGGGGGTCCTCTCAGTACTCAAGGGGGTCCTCACAGTACTCAAGGGGTCTTCTCAGTACTCAAGGGGGTCCTCACAGTACTCAAGGGGTACTCTCAGTACTCAAGGGGTCTTCTCAGTACTCAAGGGGGTCCTCACAGTACTCAAGGGGTCCTCTCAGTACTCAAGGGGTCTTCTCAGTACTCAAGGGGTCTTCTCAGTACTCAAGGGGTCCTCTCAGTACTCATGTGGTCCTACAATAATAGCTGGACATTGAAAGGCAATAACTTGAAACCAATATTATTGAGCCCATGATATTGAGCCCATAATATTGAGCCCATATTAACCCAAGATATTGAGCCCATATTAACCCATGATATTGAGCCCATGATATCGAGCCCATGATATCGAGCCCATGAATTTGAGCCCACGATATTGAGCCCATGATAACATTTTGGCCTCTTATAAAGACGCCAAAATACATTATTATTTTGTCCTGAAATAATTCAAGTGTTTCAGGTCAATAGTGCAGTGAGTACATTTATATTCACGACGGTTTGTATATCTTTATTTTTAAGTATTCCGTTTTAATCAAGTTGCCGCTGAACAATGCCAGTTGTTGCTGAACAATGCCAGTTGTTGCTGAACAATGCCAGTTGTTGCTGAACAATGCCAGTTGTTGCTGAACAATGCCAGTTGTTGCTGAACAATGCCAGTTGTTGCTGAACAATGCCAGTTGTTGCTGAACAATGCCAGTTGTTGCTGAACAATGCCAGTTGTTGCTGAACAATGCCAGTTGTTGCTGAACAATGCCAGTTGTTGCTGAACAATGCCAGTTGTTGCTGAACAATGCCAGTTGTTGCTGAACAATACCAGTTGCTGCTGAACAATGCCAGTTGTTGCTGAACAATGCCAGTTGTTGCTGAACAATGCCAGTTGTTGCTGAACAATGCCAGTTGTTGCTGAACAATGCCAGTTGTTGCTGAACAATGCCAGTTGTTGCTGAACAATGCCAGTTGTTGCTGAACAATGCCAGTTGTTGCTGAACACTGCCAGTTGTTGCTGAACAATGCCAGTTGTTGCTGAACAATACCAGTTGTTGCTGAACAATACCAGTTGTTGCTGAACAATGCCAGTTGTTGCTGAACAATACCAGTTGTTACTGAACAATGCCAGTTGTTGCTGAACAATACCAGTTGTTACTGAACAATGCCAGTTGTTGCTGAACAATGCCAGTTGTTACTGAACAATACCAGTTGTTGCTGAACAATGCCAGTTGTTGCTGAACAATGCCAGTTGTTACTGAACAATGCCAGTTGCTACTGAACAATGCCAGTTGTTGCTGAACAATGCCAGTTGTTGCTGAACAATGCCAGTTGTTGCTGAACAATGCCAGTTGTTACTGAACAATGCCAGTTGCTACTGAACAATGCCAGTTGCTACTGAACAATGCCAGTTGTTGCTGAACAATACCAGTTGTTGCTGAACAATGCCAGTTGTTGCTGAACAATGCCAGTTGTTACTGAACAATGCCAGTTGCTACTGAACAATGCCAGTTGCTACTGAACAATGCCAGTTGCCGCTGAACAATGCCAGTTGCCGCTGAACAATGCCAGTTGTTACTGAACAATGCCAGTTGGTGCTGAACAATGCCAGTTGGTGCTGAACAATGCCAGTTGCTACTGAACAAAGCCAGTTGCTGCTGAACAATGCCAGTTGCTACGGAACAATGCCAGTTGCTACTGAACAAAGCCAGTTGCTGCTGAACAATGCCAGTTGCTACTGAACAATGCCAGTTGCTACTGAACAATGCCAGTTGCTACTGAACAATGCCAGTTGCTACTGAACAATGCCAGTTGCTACTGAACAATGCCAGTTGCTACTGAACAATGCCAGTTGCTACTGAACAATGCCAGTTGCTACTGAACAATGCCAGTTGCTACTGAACAATGCCAGTTGCTACTGAACAATGCCAGTTGCTACTGAACAATGCCAGTTGCTACTGAACAAAGCCAGTTGCTGCTGAACAATGCCAATTGCTACTGAACAAAGCCAGTTGCCGCTGAACAATGCCAGTTGCTACTGAACAATGCCAGTTGTTACTGAACAACGAAAATTGCTAATGAATAACACCCATTGCTACTTAACAACATGGACAGCTACTTAACGTTAATTGGTACTTAACATTAATTGTTACTAAACAACGTCAAAGGCCACTAAAGCAAAGTGCAGTTTGCATAGAAAGACTCCACACATAGCTTGCAGGTGTCCCCTATGATTAGGGACCCCCATAAGCTCTCAAACTTGTACATCAGTTAGTTGATTGACACTGTTGATTAAGGCAGCGTCTGGGATCATCTCGGACGTAGGTTCGAATCCTCGTCACGGCCCTTGTCGATCTGTTAGTTGATTGACAGTTGAGAGGCGGGACCAAAGAGCCGACGTCCAACTCCCCGCAACCACAACTAGGTGAGTAAAGAGGCTGAGTTACGACATGTAGTTACGACATGTCGTTACGACAGCTGCGCAGCACATCCTGGTCGTCGCGACTCCTCGGAGATGAATGAAGCAAGATGCTGAGAGCTGTGTCGCTCCCGGAAGCTGTGGCGGGAGCATCTGTGTCTCCGTCCCGTGACGTCACGCATGCCATAGCCACTATACCGGGGTTACATAACAGTGAACACCAACGGGGTTACATAACAGTGAACTCCAACGGGGTTACATAACAGTGAAGTCCAACAGGACTACATAACAGTGAACTCCAACAGAGCTACATAACAAAACAGTGAAGTCCAACAGGACTACATAACAGTGAACTCCAACAGGGTTACATAACAGTGAACGTCAACGGGGGTTACTCAACAGTGAACTCCAACGGGTGTTACACAACAGAACACTGTAGAAAAAATAATGAAATACGCTTGAAAAACAACGGAACACACTTGTACAAACAACGGAACACCCCTGTAGAAACCACTCAGAACAGTCTCTGTGACCTTTCCTTCCCCAGGAGTGGGAGTGGGAGTGGGAGTGTGAGTGTGTGTGTGTGTGTGTGTGTGTGTGTGTGTGTGTGTGTGTGTGTGTGTGTGTGTGTGTGTGTGTGTGTGTGTGTGTGTATGTGTGTGTGTATGTGTGTGTGTATGTGTATGTGTGTGTGTGTGTGTGTGTGTGTGTGTGCACGTTCATGCGTGCGCGCGTGTGCCCTGGCTGGCACAGTGTCCTACCAGGCTGGAAGTGAATATGAAGACAACATGAGAAAAAAAGTTGTACACACGGAGGAGACGACTTGTCTTGTAAGACTCAACAACGCTTTTTCCTACCGACGACGACGACGACGACGACGACGAAAACCTCACATCTATCAAACTACGAAAGACATTTGCTGAAACTACCAAAAAGGTGGGAAAGTAGGAGACGAGGAGAGGGGGGGGGGGGGAGGGAGACCTCGATATTTGCCTAACGTGTTTGTATACACCCTGGCTTCCTGTCCCCCGACACAATCAATTATTATTAAATTATTATCACGATAAATCGAAACAACAATGAACTATATAAACAAGCTAGAGCCTGACCGTAGAAAAACAAAATGGATATATTGAGATGAAACAAAACAATTTGAAACGTCTGCTATTTTACCCGCCAGTTTGTTCCAACAGGTCAACAACCTGTGTTTCTAAACAAGGAGTTATCAACGTCTTTTTCCTAAATCTAAACTAATCCAAGTTATACCCATTGTTTTGTGTTCTATTCTTGTGTTGATACATCTAAACTCCTTGTTAATACCCCCCCCCCCCTTCCCCACTCTGTGTTATACAACCTTGTTCACTGGTTCACTTCAGTCATGTCACCCCCTAATACTTTGCCTTTCTAGAGAATATAACTCAAGTTTCCTCAAACTTGCTTAGCTACATGAATTGTGGGGTTCAGTCCCTGAGCCCATTAATGTGCCTCTGTAACCCACACGACTACCGTTCACAAGATGGGTATGGGGTGCATAATAAAAGAACTAAACTAAAACTCAATCTCTCTTCACATTGAAGGTTTCTAATACCTGTGATTAATTTTGTCAGTGGGGCCTAACAAATGCAAAATAAAGCTAAAGCATAACTCTAATTATGTTTTATTGCTAACGCTTCTTGAAATAAATTTCCAGTGTCCTATTTGTCCTATTCCGAACATTTTATGCACTGTTTTATTGAGCTTTAATTTTCTACTAGTCAAGATACCCTCTCAATTATTTTTTTCCCCATTCAGTCTTCCCATTTTTCATCACTATCCCGCTGATATCTCGTTACTCTTACCATCATTACTGAGCCTCAGGACGTTACATTGTTCAGCCTTAAGTCTTTCTCCTATTTCAAAAGATCGTCTTCAAGTGATTTTGAGTCTTGATCTGAATTGATTTCCCGCCCAATTTTCGTATCGTCTGCATGTTTGCAAAAATTGCGGCTCAATGCTGAAGTGTTCTTGTGTATGGTAAACAAGAGAAGTCCCAGTGTAAACAGCGCATCGTCAGCTGTTTCTGGTATAAACAATGGCCTTCCTGGAGGTCAGTTGGAGCATCTGATGTAAACACCTACAGCCGAAGTCAAACTTGTTCAACACAGTACTGAGCCCATCCACCAGTGAAAGTGACTACGCCACACAGTACCAGGGAAAGTGACTACGCCACACAGTACCAGGGAAAGTGACTACGCCACACAGTACCAGGGAAAGTGACTACGCCACACAGTACCAGGGAAAGTGACTACGCCACACAGTACCAGGGAAAGTGACTAACGCCACACACACACTACCAGTGAAAGTAACTGCAGCGCCCCCTAAGACACAACTAGTGAAAGTGTCTGCGCGCCACATCTTAGCCAAAGAGAGTGAGACACACACACAACATCACCCGACGCAGATGTTTCTTATAAGAGATTTCTTGTAATATGTTGCGCATGACATCGCGTCATCCAAAATCGAGCCGAGGTAATTGCCTTGAGAACCACAACATACACTGCGAACCGCAGACTCCTTCCGTGTTCAACTGGCCGGTTCTTTGTATAGAAAATGGGGGTGGTTTCTAGTACAATTATAATTGGCTCTTATATTGCTGAGGCCGGATAAGTACTCAGAAGTAAATTATAACACAACATTATATATTGAATTCTATAATATTTTTCCTCATATTTGTGGAACAAAAATATATAACTTATATATTGTGTATTAATACAGTATAACCTATATATTATATATATATAACCTGTTGTGGTAACCGAAAAATATTTAGGTTAAAAAATATTTAACCTAACCTAAACAAGATGATTAATTGTTTGCCCTACTTCCTCATCACAATCGACTTGAGAATGGTCCAGGACGGACCGAAACGTCGTCGTCCCTTCACCTTCTAGTGTGTGTGGTCTGGTCAACATAATTTAGCCACGTTATTGTGACTCATCGCCTGCATACAACAGCTTTTCTGATTATAGAAGAGATCACACACACACATTATATATATGTAAATAATAAAGCTTCAAGCTGATGAAGCCACATGTTAGGTCAGAAACCAAGATGAGGGTTTTCCACTCATAAGAGTTATAAACACTTGGAACCGCCTACCCGCCGAAGATGTAAACGCCAATTAACACATTACTTAGTTCAAAATCCAATCGGTAAAAATTCTCAGGAACAGTGGAAGGACCTATCACTCTCAATGCCACCACTAGAGGGATAGTTGCACCTCAGGTAAATTCAGGTAAATATACATAAAACAACGTAAAAATGTCGTGCTCCCATGAGAACAACACCGACGTTACCATATAAGGTTCTCCTATTAAATATCAAAACACAGAACACGTTACAATTCCCCTCCCCCCTTCCAGGTGAATCCCCCCCCCCCTCCCAGGTAAATCAAGGCCAATAACTTTGATGTAATAATGGATCAATGTTGATATCGTCCATCCAACATTGATACCGTGTAACCAACGTTGACTAAACACTAATGGAGCATGTCTTACCCTCTTGGCATCTAGGGACAATATTCCCATTGAACCGCCAGTTGCAATTTCTCTTCAGTATTTTATCCATCTCACATTAAATATTTCAGCTTAAAATGTGTTCATAGAGAAGTAGGAATTAGGTTTTCATGGCTTACCGAGAGTTGAAATCACATACTCATTACTAATGTAGGTCGCCATATATTATAAATATATGCTAACCATATATTATAAATATAAATAAATTATATATATATATATATATATATATATATATATATATATATATATATATATATATATATATATATATATATAAAACTGTGACATGCCAAAGAAGGGGTCCATAAATGGTTCCTAACTACAGTTAGGAGTCTTCTTGAAAAACAAAAATTTTTAAAAGTACTTTCAACAGAAACATTATTGAATCTACATTAATATATATTACAAAACCATACAATATTAACATTAATAATCGTCTGTACAATTTGGAGCCATTATTAATGGATCAATTAAAAAGTAAACTTAATCAATAGAAATTTTACTCTAAGCGATTTGAGTAAGTCTCATTAGTATACAGTTATCTCATTAGATTGTTGGGTCATGGGAACGCACATGCATTGGTCAATGGACCTTCTGCAGTTTCCTCTAGTTCTTATGTTCTTGAACCAAAGACATTATTTTTCATCTCACCTGTATCTTTTCTGCCTGTACATCACCACCACTGACTTCTAATATTCATCCTCCTAAAGATGCATTGATTAATACGAAAGAAATTAAGGTATTTTCTGTCTCATTTTCCATCGTGATCACATTGCCATAAGTGTGTGTATATATGTATGTATATATTATATATATATTATATATATATATATATATATATATATATATATATATATATATATATATATATATATATATATATATATATATATATAAAATGTGTCTTGGTGGTAAGAGAGGTGTGGGTGGCAGATGTGAGGGAGGAAGTAGATCACCTTCATGATGACGATGAGTGAAGGTGGTGGTGGCGAGGCAGAGTCAGCTGGCCGCCACTTTCACTCACTGCCTCAACAATGACTCCCACTCACTCGCTATTAAAAAAACAAACAAAAAACATAACGTGTGGTGTTTATCCCATTATCTTGTACAGCACGGTCACGCACGCACTCACTCACGCTTGTACACGCACACACACACACACACACGCACGCACATATTCGACTCGAACCGGGGTCCATTAATGTGCAATGTCCGAACACCTGCCTCTCTTAAAAACAAAGTCTGTTATATTGTTGTTGTTATATTGTTATGATTTTGTGTGTAGTTTATACCCAGGGAAGGTTTGGTGATTTGCTTCTGTTAACTATTTGTATTTACAGCTTGACTTACACATAAGGACGGTTATCTTGAGGTTATCTTGAGATGATTTCGGGGCTTTTAGTGTCCCCCGCGGCCCGGTCCTCGACCAGGCCTCCACCCCCAGGAAGCAGCAGAACGGTACACAGGAAGCAGAAACGGTACACAGGTGTATTATATAAAACCTTTACCTTGCGGCTAGGGCCAGATCTAACTATTTCCTGGCCCCCCCCCCCCTAGGCCAAAACAGGTAAATGCCAGTGATTTAAAAGTTCCTGAAAGATGTTCTAAAAGTTACAGAGTATGCAGCTGACGTTATTCTATTTATATGAGCCCTCGGAGTTTCCAAAATGGTCTGTTTCCATTATAAGACTGTTTGGAGTCCGCTCCCAGGTTTTTTTTTCTCTAGTCGCTATAGGGACGTAGTTTCCCTTCATCGCGTACCGGCGTTTTAGTCTGGCTCCTGATGTCATTTCCACCACCTTACACAAGCTGCGGTTCAACTCTAGCAGCCATTTCTCGGATCAGCTGTCCTCTGAGACCACTGTCCCATAGCCACCACTGTCACAACTCACTGTGTGTGTGTGTGTGTGTGTGTGTACTCATCTAGGTGTACTTACCTAGTTGTGCTTGCGTGGGTTGAGCTCTAGCTCTTTGGTCCCGCCTCTCAACTGTCAATCAACTGGTGTACAGATTCCTGAGCCTACTGGGCTCTATCATATCTACATTTGAAACTGTGTATGGAGTCAGCCTCCACCACATCACTGCCTAGTGCATTCCACTTGCTAACTACTCTGATACTGAAAAAGTTCTTTCTAACGTCCCTGTGGCTCATTTGGGTACTCGGTCTCCACCTGTGTCCTCTTGTTCGCGTACCACCCACCCGTGTTAAAAAAGTTTTTCCTTATCTACCCTGTCAATTCCTCTGAGAATTTTGTAGGTAGTGATCATGTCTCCCCTTACTCTTCTGCCTTCCTGTGGCGTGAGGTGCAACTCACGCAGCCTTTCCTTGTAACTCATGCCTCTTAGTTCTGGGACTAACCTAGTGGCAAACCTCTGAACTTTTTCCAGTTTCGTTTTGTGCCTGACAAGGTACGGGCTCCATGCGGGGGCCGCATACTCCAGGATTGGTCTTACATATGCTGTGTATAAATGAACAAATCCACAAGGGCCGTGACGAGGATTCGAACCTGCGTCAGAGAGCATCCCAGACGCTGCCTTAATCGTCTGAGCTACGACATGGTCAAAAGGAGTTGAAACCGAAGTTCTACTGAACTTATTGGATCCTGCAGCCTCTCCGAGGCACAAACCAGGGTTTTACGCAACTCCCCCCTGCACTCGAGCTATGTCAATAAGCCGGAGAGGTTGCAGGATCTTAGTCTTACGCTTGACTAGATATTGTGTGTGTGTGCGTGTGCGTGTGTGTGTGTGTGTGTGTGTGTGTGTGTGTGTGTGTGTGTGTGTGTGTGTGTGTGTGTGTGAGAGAGAGAGAGAAAAAAAAAAATCCGTTGACTGATTGACAGTTGAGAGGCGGGCCGAAAGAGCAAAGCTCAACCCCCGCAAACACAACTAGGTGAATACAACTAGGTGAATACAACTAGGTGAATACAACTAGGTGAATACAACTAGGTGAATACAACTAGGTGAATACAACTAGGTGAATACAACTAGGTGAATACAACTAGGCGAATACAACTAGGTGAATACAACTAGGTAAATACAACTAGGTAAATACAACTAGGTGAATACACACATCCACACAGTAGAAGGCCCAGACAGGCATATGATGATGATAACAAGACATGTATAGATGAACTGCAGAGCGCAGCAACAACAGCTCACAGAATGAGAGCGAAACTGTTGGTCATGGGAGACCTCGAATGGGACCTCTTGATTCCCATTCGGAGAGATCGAATGGAAATCAAGAAATCCCCATGGCGGGGAAGAAACGTGGGGAGCAAAACTAGTGGAAGTTATAGACAGGAATTTCCTACCACAGCATGCGAAGGAAGACTCAAGGGAAAGAGGACGGGATACATCAAGCCAATTAGACCTGATTTTCACTCAGAATGAGGTATGAGGTATGTATATAAAACGTCGAAATACCACTTGGAGCCAGTGACCATTGTGCCTTAGTCTTTGACTACGTAATCGAGCTTAAAATTGTGACCAGGGAGGCAAGAGGTCTGGGAAAGGAGAGTAGACTATAGGAAAGGAGATTACAGCAGGAAAAAAGAATATCTGGAAGTGTAGTGAGAAGTAGAACTAAGAGGGGAAAAACAGTGAATGATATGATGGACTTAGTCAAGTGAAAATTCAAGGAGGCCGAAGAGAGTTTTATACCAACCTACAAGATCTAAGAAGGAGGGAATATAAAAACCTATGGATGGCCTATAGACAGTGTCAGGAAGTAAAAATGAGAAGCAGGAGGAAGTGGAGAAAGTACAGAGGGCAAAGAACAGAGGACAATAAGATTAGATGAAACAGAGCTAGGAATGAATACATTAATATAAGGAGAGTATCGGAAAGGAATTATGAAAACGATATTGCAAAGAAAGCGAAAAGGAAACCTAATTTACTACGTAGTCATAAAAAGGAAAATGTCGGTGAACGACCAAATGACAAGACTAAGGAAAACAGAAGTGGTGTATACAGGAAGCGCGAAGGAAATCTGCGAGGTACTAAATGCCAGTTTCCATGAGGTGTTTACAACCGTACCTTGGCAGGTTCCATTGTTGAAAGAGGAAATGACTGAAGATGAGAAACTAACGGATATAAAAGTGACAGCAGAGGAGGTAATGAAACAGCTAACAACACTGGATGAACCTAAAGCAATTGGACCAGACAATGTATCACCGTGGATACTAAAAGAGGCAGCGCAGGCTCTCAGCGTGCTTCTGGCAAGGATCTATAATGAGTCACTTACGAAGGAAGAGTTGCCCAGTTGCTGGAAGAAGGCAAATCTGGTAAAAACTTTCAAAAAAAGTAGATAGGGAAGAGGCACTTAACTACAAACCAATATCACTGACAAGCAGTCCCTGTAAAGTACTTGAAAAAATAATCAATTTATAACTGGTTACACACCTAGAGAACATTAGGTATGTAAACAAACACCAACATGGGTTCAGAGAAAGGTCGTCAGCCCTAACAAGCCTTCTGGAATTCTATGATAAAGTAACAAGAACAAGGCAGGACAGGACAGGTAAGGATGGACAGACTGCATATTTCTGGACTGCCGAAAAGCCTTTAATACAGTACCGCACAGGAGACTGCTATATAAACTTGAGAGGCAGGCAGGAGTGAGCGGAAAAGCCCTAGCAGGGGTTAGGAACTACCTAACAGGAAGGAGCCAGAGAGTAACAGTCAGGGGCGAGATGTCAGACTGACATAGTAACGAGTTGAGGACCTCAAGGATCGGTGCTGGGACAAGACCCATTTCTAATATACGTAAACGACGTGTCTACATGAGTCGAGTCCTATATGTCGATGTTCGCGGATGACGCAAAATTAATGAGACGAGTTGTGACAGATGAGCATTGTATGATACTCCAAGAGGACTTGAACACGCTGCAGAGATGGTCAGACAAATTCATTGATTGGTGAAGATTAAGCCACCCATGAGGCGGCACCGGGCATGAATAGCCCGTAATCAGAAAATTGCCGCTGGAGTTCAACACGAGCAAGTGTAAAGTAATGGAAATTGGACTAGGTGACAGGAGACCAAAGGGTCAGTACACAATGAAGAGAAACTACCTTCCTGTGACGATTCGAGAAAGGGACCTGGAACTGGACGTAACACCTAATTTAAGTCCTGAGGCATATTTAAATAGGATAACGACAAAAGTTAGACAGTCATTCAGAAACCTAAGTAAGGAGGCATTCAGAGCGCTTTACACTACATACGTGAGACTAGTCTTAGGGTATGCAGTCCCATTATGGAGCCCCCCTCCTAAGGAAACACATTAGGAAACTGGAAAAGATTAAAACGTTTATGACGAGGCAAGTCCCGGAGTTGCTAGGGATGGGATATGAAGAGCGACTGAATGAACTGAATCTGACGATGTTAAAAAAAGGAGGGATCGGGGAGATATGACAGCAACATACAAAATACTTAGAGTGATTGACAGAGTGGAAATAGACGAAATGTTCGCACGGAATTCTGGACCACCCATGTCCCCCCTTGTCCAAAACAAGGGGACATGGGTGGAAGCTGGAAACTCAGATGAGCCATAGAAATGTTAGAAAGTTTTCTTTTAGCGTGAGAGTAGTGGGAAAATGGAATGAACTAAAGGTGCACATTGTGGAAGCAAACGCTAGTCACAGCCTTAAAATTAGGTATGATACAGATGTAGGACAGGAGTCATTGCTTTAAACAACCGAAGGCTAGAAAGGCGGGATCCAAGAGCCAACGCTCGATCCTGCAGGCACAAATAGGTGAACACACACACACACACACACACACACACACACACACACACACACACACACACACACACACACACACACACACACACACACACACAGTAAAAGCTGTGTGTGTGCTCACTTCGCACACGCGAAGCTTCGCTCACTTCGCTGGAAGACAGAAGAGTTAGGGGGGACATGATCACCACATTCAAGATTCTGAAGGGAATTGATAGGGTAGATAAAGACAGGCTATTTAACACAAGGGGCACACGCACTAGGGGACACAGGTGGAAACTGAGTGCCCAAATGAGCCACAGAGATATTAGAAAGAACTTTTTTAGTGTCAGAGTGGTTGACAAATGGAATGCATTAGGAAGTGATGTGGTGGAGGCTGACTCCATACACAGTTTCAAGTGTAGATATGATAGAGCCAAATAGGCTCAAGAATCTGTACACCTGTTGATTGACGGTTGAGAGGTGGGACCAAAGAGCCAGAGCTCAACCCCCCGCAAACACAACTAGGTGAGTACACACACACACTGTGTGTGGACATGAATACACAGGGAATGTGTATTCATGCGGGAAATATGGAAGACGGCGAATGTGGTCCCAATATACAACAAGGGTGAAAGACAAGAGGCACTGAACTAGAGGTCAGTGTCCTTGACTTGTATACCACGCAAGGCGATGGAGAAGATCGTGAGAAAAAACCTAGTAACACATCTGGAGAGAAGGGACTTCGTGACAAATCGCCTTCATGGGTTCAGGGAGGATAAATCTTGCTTTACAGGCTTAATAGAATTCTACGACCAGGAGACAAAGATTAAGCAAGAAATAGAAGGCTGGGTGGACTGCATTTTCGGAGATTGTCGGAAAGCTTTTGACATAGTACCCCATAAGAGGCTGGTACATAAGCTGGAGAGACAGGCAGGAGTGACTGGTAAGGTGCTCCAGTCAATAAGAGAGTACCTAAGTAATAGGAAGTAGTTGGCTAATCCACACACTAGAAAATGAAGGGACGATGACGTTTCGGCCCGTCCTGGACCATTCTCAGAATGGTCCAGGACGGACCGAAACGTCATCGTCCCTTCATTTTCTAGTGTGTGGATTGGTTAACATACTTCAGCCACGTTATTGTGACTCATCGCCTGCAATAGGAAGCAGAAAGTTACAGTGAGGAGTAAGACCTCAGATTGGCGTGAAGTCACCAGTGGTATCCCACAGGGCTCTGTACGCGGCCCTATCCTGTTTCTGACATACGTAAATGATCTCCCGGAGGGTATAGACTCATTCCTCTCTATGTTTGCTGACGATGCCAAAATTATGAGAAGGATTAAGACAGAAGAGGACTGCTTGAGGCTTCATGAAGACCTAGACAAACTGAAGGAATGGTCGAACAAATGGTTGTTAGAGTTTAACTCAAGCATATGTAATGTAATGAAGATAGGTGTAGGGAGCAGGAGGCCAGATACAAGGTATCATTTGGGAGATGAAATTCTTCAAGAATCAGAGAGAGAGAGAGAGAGATAAAGACTTGATGTTGATATCACGCCAGACCTGTCCCCTGCAGCCCATATCAAGATTATAACATCAGCGGCATTTGCCAGGCTGACCAACATAAGAACTGCATTTAGAAACTTGCGTAAGGAATCATTCAGAACTTTGTTTACCACATATGCCAATTCTGGAGTATGCAGCCCCAGCATGGAGTCCATATCTAGTCAAGCATAAGACTAAACTGGAAAAGGTTCAAAGGTTTGCCACTAGACTAATACCCGAGCTGAGAGGTATGAGCTACGAGGAGAGACTACGGGAATTAAACCTCACGTCACTGGAAGGCAGAATAGTTAAGGGGGGGTCATGGTCACCACATTCAAGATTCTCAAAGGAATTGATAGGATAGATAAAGACAGGCTATTTAACACAAGGGGCACACGCACTAGGGGACACAGGTGGAAACCGAGTGCCCAAATGAGCCACAGAGCTATTAGAAAGAACTTTTTTAGTGTCAGAGTGGTTGACAAATGGAGTGCATTAGGAATTGATGTGGTGGAGGCTAACTCCATACACAGCTTCAAATGTAGATATGATAGAGCCCAGTAGGCTCAGGAATCTGTACATCAGTTGATTGACGGTTGAGAGGCGGGACCAAAGACCCAAATCTCAACCCTCGCAAGCATAACTAGGCGAGTACAACTAGGTGAGTACACACACACACGGCAGAACAACCTCCTCCCAACAGATCGAAATGGGCCGCAAATCTTCACGTGTTCAATTAAATCGTTTACAAAGACAAACCCACACATAACTCTCCTCACCTTAAATACAAAATATATTTATTTTTAAACGATCAGTTCTACTCATTCCCAGCACACCCAGAGCAGAGAGATCTGCACCCCCGTCCCCCCCCCCACCCTCCCCCCTCTTACACCCCACGATACGTCGGTGTCATCAGTGAAAGCGACTCACACCCCCCCTCCCCATTCCACCCACCCCTCCCCATTCCACCCCACCCGTCCCCATTCCACCCCTCCCCTCCCAGCCCTTCCTCAGGCAAAACAGGAATGGCGACTGCATATTACCGAAACTCAACATGATAGAAAGTACTGTACCACCGCCGCTGCCGTCAGTACACATCTTCAGTACGGTTAGAGAAAAGTGGTAGCGGGCTGCTGCTGCTTGTCTGGTCTGCGGTTCAAGGCTCCGCTGGTCCAAGTGAATGAAATTGTATTTTCCACGATATGAGCACCTTCGGGCAACAACGCTATTGGCACAATCCTCGAGGAACACTGTAATGACCTCAAGACGATAGAAGAGAGAATAGGGGCACTTGGACACCCATGATGTCCTCTACCTTCTCACAAAGTGCCTTGACCTTACCAAGGCTAACTTACTCTCTAAGGTGTGCACTCACTATTGTCAACCCACTACTAAGTCAATATGATGAGCTCCTGAAGTCAATATTCAAGAAGGCACTCAAGCTAGACTTAGATGACAGTAGCCCTTCGCCTCACTAAACACAGACGCACTTGAAGGAGCACAATGGCAGACCAACACCATCAACACGGTCTGGCACGTCTTAAATCACAGAGAGATACTGCAAGACACGAAGTCAACATCATTATCAAGACGAGCCTTGACACCGAACCTCAGAAGCACCAGACGGACTCACCATGTTTCCTTGGAAGGATGACAAGCTAGTGAGGATGGGACTACACTATGCACATCTACACTGACCAGTAAGTACCTCTAACACAGCGAAGAGGATGGCGCCGCTTCTTTCAGGGAAACCCAGAAAGCCATTAGATACACAGGTTAGGCACATTGCTATAACTTTGTTCCGATCGACCCCTCGGTTCGTAGGGAAAATGTGCAGAGAAGTTCCAGAAGGAACTGAGCGCCTAACTGATTATAGTGTTACTAAAGACCAATCAGCGGCAAGTTTCTTGATCCAGGGCCTCAGTGTCACAGTTCAGAGAGGAGAAACTCCTGCTGCATCCTGGGCAACCTCGAAGGAGTTCGAGGAGGCGTTGGACTTGCAAACGACTAGTAGACGTGTCAATAGAAACACGTCCACAGGACCTGATCACTAGAGACAAGTCCACAGGACCTGATCACTAGAGACAAGTCCACAGGCCCTGATCACTGGAGGCAAGTCCACAGGACCTGATCACTAGAGACACGTCCACAGGACCTGACCACTAGAGACACGTCCACAGGACCTGATCACTAGAGACAAGTCCACAGGACCTGTTCACTAGAGACAAGTCCACAGGACCTGATCACTAGAGACAAGTTCACAGGACCTGATCACTGGAGACACGTCCACAGGACCTGATCACTAGAGACAAGTCCACAGGACCTGATCACTTGAGACAAGTCCACAGGACCTGACCACTAGAGACACGTCCACAGGACCTGACCACTGGAGACACGTCCACAGGACCTGATCACTAGAGACACGTCCACAGGACCTGATCACTAGAGACAAGTCCACAGGACCTGATCACTAGAGACAAGTCCACAGGACCTGACCACTAGAGACAAGTCCACAGGACCTGATCACTGGAGACAAGTCCGTGAGGTAAAAGTCCCTCACGAGGACGTAACAACTGCTGATCATTCTTCGTGTTCATGTTCCTAAAGACGTTTCAGCCTCCCGCCGCCTCCTTGTATCCCAGTTTTTTCTTTCTAACTGGTGTGAATTTTGAGTGTTTGGAAACACAGCCCGTCCTCAGGCTAGGCTCCTCCAGACGGCGCCCGTACCCTTAAGACGTATTCATCAATATTAACGTACTGCGCATTCTAGATTTGGTCTGTTCTCAAATGTAAGGTAATATTAGTTGATACAAGAATATGCTGAATAGTTATGACCAAATAGATTAGGTTAGGAGGGTTTATTTGGCCATTGTTGGTGTTTGCAGTACGTGGGTGAATCGTTTCCAGAGGTGCGCGTTTCCAGAGGTGCGCGTTTCCAGAGGTGCGCGTTTCTAGAGGACGTGAACGACGCGCTGTTCACGTAAAATACATGCGTCACCATTCATCTCGTCCTCGTCAACGGAGGTCAGCTGCTCGTTAATTCACCCGCCAAACCCCCTGTTTATGAATGTAAAACGGTTTACACACGACTCAACTGATGACGTTATCTTGAGGTTATCTTGAGATGATTTCGGGGCTTTTTTTTTTTAGTGTCCCCGCGGCCCGGTCCTCGACCAGGCCTCCACCCCCCAGGAAGCAGCCCGTGACAGTTGACTAACACCCAGGTACCTATTTTACTGCTAGGTAACAGGGGCATAAGGTGAAAGAAACTCTGCCCATTGTTTCTCGCCGGCGCCCGGGATTGAACCTAGGACCACCGGATCACAAGTACAGCGTGCTGTCCGCTCGGCCGACCGGCTCTCTTCCGAACACTTCCGGAACAAGTGCTTCGCTGACGACTTTTGTTCGAACCACAACGCTGTAAATGCTTCATCCACGTACTACAAACACTTATAATCACCAACATAACCTAAACACTTAACCTAATCTACGCCTAACTATACTTAGAAATTTAATTTATAATAATATTACTTTATACATGAGAACAAACCTATTTTTAATACTATACTTTAAAATTTATGAATGCATCCTGTGGGACGGCCGAAGCTTTAACGATCCTAAGCTGAGGACAGGCTGCAGCAGTTGGGAGTCGTGTGTAGAGTCTCATAAACAAGTGGTTTGATGGCTGGGTTAACGAGTATTTGGACTTTCTTGATGAGGACGGGTAGTTGAAACAAACCTGCTGGACGTAAAACAAAAAGTTTTGACTTCCGTTTCAATTTCGTTATTAATATTCACTAGCTAGTTTGTATAGTGATCTTCACTAGCAAGCTTGTATAGTGGTCTTCACTAGCAAGCTTGTATAGTGGTCATCACTAGCAAGCTTGTCTAGTGGTCATCACTAGCAAGCTTGTATAGTGATCTTCACTAGCAAGCTTGTCTAGTGGTCTTCACTAGCAAGCTTGTCTAGTGGTCATCACTAGCAAGCTTGTATAGTGAGCTTCACTAGCAAGCTTGTATAGTGGTCTTCACTAGCAAGCTTGTATAGTGGTCATCACTAGCAAGCTTGTATAGTGGTCATCACTAGCAAGCTTGTATAGTGGTCTTCACTAGCAAGTTTGTATAGTGGTCTTCACTAGCAAGCTTGTATAGTGGTCATCACTAGCAAGCTTGTATAGTGGTCATCACTAGCAAGCTTGTATAGTGGTCATCACTAGCAAGCTCGTATAGTGGTCATCACTAGCAAGCTTGTATAGTGGTCATCACTAGCAAGCTTGTATAGTGGTCTTCACTAGCAAGTTTGTATAGTGGTCTTCACTAGCAAGCTTGTATAGTGGTCATCACTAGCAAGCTCGTATAGTGGTCATCACTAGCAAGCTTGTATAGTGGTCTTCACTAGCAAGTTTGTATAGTGGTCATCACTAGCAAGCTTGTATAGTGGTCATCACTAGCAAGCTTGTATAGTGGTCATCACTAGCAAGCTTGTATAGTGGTCATCACTAGCAAGCTTGTATAGTGGTCATCACTAGCAAGCTTGTATAGTGGTCATCACTAGCAAGCTTGTATAGTGGTCTTCACTAGCAAGCTTGTATAGTGGTCATCACTAGCAAGCTTGTATAGTGGTCTTCACTAGCAAGCTTGTATAGTGGTCATCACTAGCAAGCTTGTATAGTGGTCTTCACTAGCAAGCTTGTATAGTGGTCATCACTAGCAAGCTCGTATAGTGGTCATCACTAGCAAGCTTGTATAGTGGTCATCACTAGCAAGCTCGTATAGTGGTCATCACTAGCAAGCTCGTATAGTGGTCTTCACTAGCAAGCTTGTATAGTGGTCATCACTAGCAAGCTTGTATAGTGGTCATCACTAGCAAGCTCGTATAGTGGTCATCACTAGCAAGCTCGTATAGTGGTCTTCACTAGCAAGCTCGTATAGTGGTCATCACTAGCAAGCTCGTATAGTGGTCATCACTAGCAAGCTTGTAAAGTGGTCTTCACTAGCAAGCTTGTATAGTGGTCATCACTAGAAAGCTTGTATAGTGGTCATCACTAGCAAGCTTGTATAGTGGTCATCACTAGCAAGCTTGTATAGTGGTCATCACTAGCAAGCTTGTATAGTGGTCATCACTAGCAAGCTTGTATAGTGGTCATCACTAGCAAGCTTGTATAGTGGTCTTCACTAGCAAGCTTGTATAGTGGTCTTCACTAGCAAGCTCGTATAGTGGTCATCACTAGCAAGCTTGTATAGTGGTCTTCACTAGCAAGTTTGTATAGTGGTCTTCACTAGCAAGCTTGTATAGTGGTCATCACTAGCAAGCTCGTATAGTGGTCATCACTAGCAAGCTTATATAGTGGTCTTCACTAGCAAGCTTGTATAGTAAGCTTCACTAGCAAGCTTGTATAGTGGTCATCACTAGCAAGCTTGTATAGTGGTCTTCACTAGCAAGCTTGTATAGTAAGCTTCACTAGCAAGCTTGTATAGTGGTCATCACTAGCAAGCTTGTATAGTGGTCATCACTAGCAAGCTTGTATAGTGGTCTTCACTAGCAAGTTTGTATAGTGGTCATCACTAGCAAGCTTGTATAGTGGTCATCACTAGCAAGCTCGTATAGTGGTCTTCACTAGCAAGCTTTTATAGTGAGCTTCACTAGCAAGCTTGTATAGCGGTCATCACTAGCAAGCTTGTACAGTGGTCATCACTAGCAAGCTTGTACAGTGGTCATCACTAGCAAGCTTGTATAGTGGTCATCACTAGCAAGCTTGTACAGTGGTCATCACTAGCAAGCTTGTATAGTGGTCATCACTAGCAAGCTCGTATAGTGGTCTTCACTAGCAAGCTTGTATATTGGTCTTCACTAGCAAGCTCGTATAGTGGTCATCACTAGCAAGCTCGTATAGTGGTCTTCACTAGCAAGCTTGTATAGTGGTCTTCACTAGCAAGCTTGTATAGTGGTCATCACTAGAAAGCTTCTATAGTGGTCATCACTAGCAAGCTTGTATAGTGAGCTTCACTAGCAAGCTTGTATAGTGGTCATCACTAGCAAGCTTGTATAGTGGTCATCACTAGCAAGCTTGTATAGTGAGCTTCACTAGCAAGCTTGTATAGTGGTCATCACTAGCAAGCTTGTATAGTGGTCATCACTAGCAAGCTTGTATAGTGAGCTTCACTAGCAAGCTTGTATAGTGGTCTTCACTAGCAAGCTTGTATAGTGGTCATCACTAGCAAGCTTGTATAGTGAGCTTCACTAGCAAGCTTGTATAGTGGTCATCACTAGCAAGCTTGTATAGTGGTCTTCACTAGCAAGCTTGTATAGTGGTCATCACTAGCAAGCTTGTATAGTGGTCATCACTAGCAAGCTTGTATAGTGGTCTTCACTAGCAAGCTTGTATAGTGGTCATCACTAGCAAGCTTGTATAGTGGTCATCACTAGCAAGCTTGTATAGTGGTCATCACTAGCAAGCTCGTATAGTGAGCTTCACTAGCAAGCTTGTATAGTGGTCATCACTAGCAAGCTTGTATAGTGAGCTTCACTAGCAAGCTTGTATAGTGGTCATCACTAGCAAGCTTGTATAGTGGTCTTCACTAGCAAGCTTGTATAGTGGTCATCACTAGCAAGCTTGTATAGTGAGCTTCACTAGCAGGCTTGTATCGTGAGCTTCACTAGCAAGCTTGTATAGTGGTCATCACTAGCAAGCTTGTATAGTGAGCTTCACTACTACTAGCAACAATTTCAATTAATACAAAAAGCACTAACGACAATACATCTTAACTACTCCAGCGGGTAGTTCACAGCTGCATACAATCGCCAATGAAAACAAAGTAACGTACAGCAGTGTACGTTATTTAATGGGTGTTTACTGTTAGCGTCAAGTAACGTTTTTCCTTGCTAGGAAAACGCAGAAACGCAGCAACCAAGGCCCGTCACAACGCGTTCCTTCAAGGTCGTGTTATTTAGGGTTAAGTTAACCAGCGGTACAAATGTAACCTATTAAGTAACGGCTTACATATACACGGTTTACACATACACATACACGCTTTACACATATATACACGCTTTCGCGGTAGGTTAGGCGGGTTGCTTGGGTTTGTACGATTTTGGTTAGGGTAAAAACGTTGCATTTTGTACGGAGTGGCAAGCCAAGAGAATGGCCTGGACTGTCATCGATAAGGTTAGGTAAGGTTAGGTTATGTAGATAAAGTTGAGTTAGGTTATGTAAGGTTATGTAAGTTTGGGTTACTCGAAGTATAAGGTTGGGTTCTGTTAGGTAAGACTAAGTTTGGTAAGTTTGGGTTAGGTAAGGTTGAGTTAGGTTAGGTAGTAAGATTGGGTTAGGTTAGGTAGGGTTAGCTTAGTAAGGTTTGGTTTGGTTAGGTTAGGTTAGGTTAGGTAAGGTTGGGTTGGGTTAGGTAAGGTTGGGTTGGGTTAGGTAAGGTTAGATTAGGATGGGATAGGTTAGGTTAGGAGGGAGTTAAGTTAGTTTAGTTAAGGTTAGAATGGGTTAGATTAGGTTAGGTAAGGTTAGATTAGGATGGGTTTGTTCATAGAGAATTAAGCGATGACCTAAAGAGGAAGACACTGTCCTCAGGTCTCAGACCCTTCTCTCTCCCAGAGCTAAGAGTAAGGAATTACGAGAACAGACTAAACAAACTGACCCTCAAGGGACAAGGGAAGACTTAAATCTCTCGTTACTAAAGAGGAAGAAATAAGGGGAGACTTGAACCTCTCGTTAGTAGAGGAAAGGAACAAAGGGAGACTTGAACCTCTCGTTACTAAAGAGGAAAGAACAAGGGAAATCTTCAACCTCTCGTTACTAGAGAGGGTGAAGACAGCCCCACCGCACCGTCATGTATTCATGAACTTGGACACGGTTACATAATAAGTTCAGGGCGAGCAATTATTACAGAAAGCTGTAATGATCACAGACTGGCGTAATGATTACAGGCTGGTGCAATAGTTACAGGCCAGTGTAATGGTTACAAGCAGATGTAATTAGCCCAGGATGGTGCAATTAGCACAGACTGGTGTAATTAGAGATGTTGTAATTCCCACAGGCTGATGAAATAGCGTAAATACAATGATCAAATGGGAGGTGGTGGATACATTTCTAGTGTGGGCAAGAGGAGGAGGAGGAGGAGGAGGAGGAGGAGGAGGAGGAGGAGGAAGAGGAGACATCGCTCAAGGACCCCCCCCCCCATTCCCCCCACCCGCACCCCACCTTATTCTGGAGATATGTTAAAACGGGTGCCAAAATTTGCCACTATTGAGTTACATGATTCGGACACTGCAAATATTGGGGACAGTAGATGTCAGGAGAGAAGGTAATCCTGTGTACCAGGTGGACAAGATGGCTCTTCGGGGCGTGAAGCAGACGTGTGCTGTCCCGCGCCTCCAGGGGAGCGAGGGACAGGTCTTGGCGGTGTCCTCGCGAGCATTACCGTCACACACACACACACACACACACACACACACACACACACACACAGACACACACACACACACACACACACAGACACACACACACACACACACACACACACACACACACACAAACACACACACACACACACACACACACACACACACACACACACACACACACACACACACACAAAACGCAGATACGACAGAATCCGAGGAGTTTGGAAGCAGGTATATATACACCAGTTAGTTGAATGTTGAGAGCCGGGACCCGGGAGCTGAAGCACAATTTCATCAACTACACATTCTACCCCATGAGGGAAAAGTATACAGAGCTTACGTTATTAGCTCCTACTTCGTAATACCAGCTTCTAATAAATTAAAAAACATAGAACGTAAAATATAATCTTACCTTAAATGTGTTGGTTGACAGCAGTCGAGGAGATCAAATGAATGCCAACGTAGATATTCCCGAGAGAAGAGCTGGCGCTGCTTGTGCTCCACTACTGGTCGTATCAATAAGCTTTATCACCACTACAATAATATCTTCTTATCCGTAACTCCCGGAAGTATTAATGTGACACCAGGGGCGCGTTGTGTCCCTTAGGGGCGGGCCGGGGGCACGGACGCCCGCCTGGTGGACAGTGACGCGGGACTGTTACCGTAACGTGGTTGACTGGAGAGCTGTTATGCTGTTCTGTGGTTGCCGGCGGTGATTGTGGCTGCTCGTCGTGGCGGGGTGTATCACACGTCTGTGTCAGCTCAGCTTTACTTATTATCTGTTTATATTGTGACAACAGCTTTTGTGGGGTTGGTGGGATTATTTAGCGAATTCTGGTGTGAGTGAAGAAATGGCAGTTGGTCAAAGTTTCGGGAGCGTGTCTTTGGGGGGGTGTAATAGGGTGGGCGCCAGTATGAAATAGGGAGAGTGGGTAGTGTGGGAGGTGTAGCACTGGCAGGCGTATACTCGGTGTGGCTGTAGGTGAGCCACTGGCAGCTGACTCCACAACCTGCCTTACCTCAACCGCTCAGCGAAAGTTTCACATATAGCTCGGCGAGTCCTTTCTCTCTCGTCACTACCGTCTCCCCCCCTCCCCACCCCCTCCCACCCACAAACCTCCCCTCACTCCTCCTTCCATCTTCCCCACCTTCCCCATCCTTTTCCCCATCTACCATCTTCCCCCCCCCCCCACCCCCTCCTCGTCACTTGTACAAGTCAACGAATGTGTTGCTGTACTTTTGAAGATAACAGGTCAAATCGTACATACGACGGTTCGCTACCGGATTGCAAAACCTATCCTAACTGAACCCTCGCTATCTTTGCCCACCATAACCTAACCCATCCTTCCTTAACCCACAATACCCTAACTCACACTGTCTTAACCCACTATAACCTAACTCACCTTAACTTCACCTGACCAAACGACACTCAGTATTTTTTTATTTATTTATACAAGAAGGTTCAGTGGGTTGTGAAAGTACACATGTGGGTGATTATGTGTACATTGTTGCAAAGTCACTCACATACACACACACATATAGCGTTTCGGGCAGGTCATTAAGCTAAACAAAGAATTAGCCGAGAAATTAAAACTAGGAGGAATAGTCAATTCTGAATTACTAAAATGGTACTGATAGTAACGTTATAACAGAATTTGAATTCACATAATTACTACATCAGCATAAAGTGGTGATAAAATAAATTATCTTGACTTAGTTACATTTCTAGATAATAAAATTCTAGGTTAGTTAGTAGTGCAAAGTGGGACACAAGGGTGATGAAATTAGGTACTTCATTGTTCTAGTATTGAATAAAGTATAGGTAGGACCAATTAATAAGACATTAGGGAGTGAGTTCCATTATATTGGGTCTTCTTATTTGCATGACAGGTTTGCATAGATCTAGTCTGACTGTAAACATCAAAGATTTATTTATTTCTAGTGCGACATTCTTGGGTCCTATTTTATCCATCTAGGAAAGGTTTCAAAAGTGAGTTAGAATAGAGGAAAAAGGATGTCTAAGTGCAAATAGCACACGAGAACGTGTGGAGTGTGCTAGCATGGTCAAGGATTTCAACAGAGGGGCTTGTGTGTTACCTGAAGACAGAATTTATTATGAGATCTGATAACTGAGTTTTCCTGGGTGATGCAAAGACACCCAAGGTACAAATAGATTAGTGAGTAATATAGTATAGTGTGAAGAGGAGAGTGGGGGAACATATGTGATAATGACCAAACCACAGGAGATGAAAAGATCTCCATCTTCTGGTATGTGGTCTGGTCATCATATCTTCAGCCACGTTATTGTGACTCATCATCTACATATCAGAATTTTTGAGAGTATACCAACAGTTTTAGAGACTTCTTCTTTGGGCTGAGTGTTGTATGTGAGTACAATCTCTTGTCTATGTATCGGACAAGGAACTCTCACTCACTTTTACAATCAATATTTGTATTGTCTATATGACGGTGTATTTGTTTCTGTGATTTGTTTCGAAATAAAATTTATTTGGTCTTTTGTATTTTTAATGTGAGTTCGTTGGTTGAAATCCTCCCACGTGTGGTGCTATTTTAACTTGTTGTTTAGAGTGTGTGGGCTGGGGCTAGAGTGTGTGGGCTGGGGCTAGAGTGTGTGGGCTGGGGTTAGAGTGTGTGTGCTGGGGCTAGAGTGTGTGGGCTGGGGCTAGAGTGTGTGGGCTGGGGCTAGAGTGTGTGGGCTGGGGCTAGAGTGTGTGGGCTGGGGTTAGAGTGTGTGGGCTGGGGCTAGAGTGTGTGGGCTGGGGCTAGAGTGTGTGGGCTGGGGTTAGAGTGTGTGGGCTGGGGTTAGAGTGTGTGGGCTGGGGTTAGAGTGTGTGTGCTGGGGTTAGAGTGTGTGTGCTGGGGTTAGAGTGTGTGGGCTGGGGCTAGAGTGTGTGGGCTGGGGCTAGAGTGTGTGGGCTGGGGTTAGAGTGTGTGGGCTGGGGTTAGAGTGTGTGTGCTGGGGCTAGAGTGTGTGGGCTGGGGTTAGAGTGTGTGGGCTGGGGTTAGAGTGTGTGGGCTGGGGTTAGAGTGTGTGGGCTGGGGTTAGAGTGTGTGGGCTGGGGTTAGAGTGTGTGGGCTGGGGCTAGAGTGTGTGGGCTGGGGGTCAGAGTGTGTGGGCTGGGGTTAGAGTGTGTGGGCTGGGGTTAGAGTGTGTGGGCTGGGGTTAGAGTGTGTGGGCTGGGGTTAGAGTGTGTGGGCTGGGGGTCAGAGTGTGTGGGCTGGGGGTCAGAGTGTGTGGGCTGGGGTTAGAGTGTGTGGGCTGGGGTTAGAGTGTGTGGGCTGGGGTTAGAGTGTGTGGGCTGGGGGTCAGAGTGTGTGGGCTGGGGGTCAGAGTGTGTGGGCTGGGGTTAGAGTGTGTGGGCTGGGGTTAGAGTGTGTGGGATGGGGCTAGAGTGTGTGGGCTGGGGTTAGAGTGTGTGGGCTGGGGGTCAGAGTGTGTGGGCTGGGGGTCAGAGTGTGTGGGCTGGGGTTAGAGTGTGTGGGCTGGGGTTAGAGTGTGTGGGATGGGGCTAGAGTGTGTGGGCTGGGGCTAGAGTGTGTGGGCTGGGGCTAGAGTGTGTGGGCTGGGGGTCAGAGTGTGTGGGCTGGGGGTCAGAGTGTGTGGGCTGGGGTCAGAATGTGTGGGCTGGGGTTAGAGTGTGTGGGCTGGGGTTAGAGTGTGTGGGCTGGGGTTAGAGTGTGTGGGCTGGGGGTCAGAGTGTGTGGGCTAGGGTTAGAGTGTGTGGGCTGGGGTTAGAGTGTGTGGGCTGGGGTTAGAGTGTGTGGGCTGGGGTTAGAGTGTGTGGGCTGGGGCTAGAGTGTGTGGGCTGGGGTCAGAGTGTATGGGCTGGGGGTCAGAGTGTGTGGGCTGGGGTTAGAGTGTGTGGGCTGGGGCTAGAGTGTGTGGGCTGGGGTCAGAGTGTATGGACTGGGGGTCAGAGTGTGTGGGCTAGGGTTAGAGTGTGTGGGCTGGGGCTAGAGTGTGTGGGCTGGGGTTGAAGAAAGATGAAGGGAGTATAGGTTTAAGAATGTTAGAGAAATATTTAACAAGTCTCTTATGTGTATAAGAAACAGGAAAGGTCCTAAAATGCTGCCTCGTATCACAGCTGTAGTTAGTGGTAGAGTGGAAGAGGTTATATGTCATTGATGACTACGTGTTGGTGTCTGTTGTTAAGACGTGATCGGATGTAGTTAAGAGCGCGGCCTTGAATTCCACGGTGATGAAGATTAAGAGGTTATTGTGATTTCACTGTCAAGCTACTTGTATGAAATCTTTTCAGATGTCTTTGATGATAATATTGGAAGATTTGATATTGGTCTGCAATTGTCTACGTCAGCTGTGTCGTCATCTTTACGAGCCGGAGTAACTCTTGCCTGTTTAAGTCTCTCAGGAAATGTTTGAGACGGGAGGTTAGTTAAAGAGTAGATAAATGACTGGTGAAAGACCATGACCACCACTCTTGTATATCATAGGTGACATTTCACCTATGTTACCAGGCTTGGTATTTAATGAGTGAATTATGGATATAATTTCTGCCAGGATGATTGGGGAAAGGAGTGGAGAGTTCATCCCATCCTCCTAAGGTTTCCCAACGTCAAGAAACTGTCGTACTAAAGTACCCTTATCCTAACCTACCAGAGAACCTAAAACAGAAAACGGGACACTATGTCAATTTCACGAGCCGTGAAATGTCGAAACGACACTATGTCAATTTCATATTCTAGTACGACGATGTTTGGCCTTAGGTAAGTGTATACGTCAAAATGCGACGTGCTATTTGGATGACGGGTTAGAGAGTTATGATACCTGCCGGTGTGGTCTCGTAGCCTGGTGGATAGCGCGCAGGACTCGTAATTCTGTGGCGCGGGTTCGATTCCCGCACGAGGCAGAAACAAATGGGCAAAGTTTCTTTCACCCTGAATGCCCCTGTTACCTAGCAGTAAAATAGGCACCTGGGTGTTAGTCAGCTGTCACGGGCTGTTTCCTGGGGGTGGAGGCCTGGTCGAGGACCGGGCCGCGGGGACACTAAAGCCCCGAAATCATCTCAAGATAACCTCAAGATAAGATGATCGCAAGGTGGTATATAGGGACATGTGTCTGGGCCTCGGGGATATTTCTTGGAAGACAAGTGATGAAAGTCAGAAATTTAAGCTTCTAAATTGGTTGCCAGTGTATTATCATCTTTAGAGAGATCAATCTGTTTGTCGTGTGAGTGGTGTTTAGATCCTAGCATAGTTGAGAAGGTCTTTCCACGTGCGTTGAATTTTTTTTTTCCAATAGATGCTGCACCATGACTGGGAATAGATACTGCAACACATATATCCATTAACACTATTTTCACCAATTATTTTCAACTATTTCACCTATTACAATACTGATGTCTAGTAACCCACCACTGGTTGTGGACTAGTAACCCGCCTCTGGTTGTGGACTAGTAACCCACCACTGGTTGTGGACTAGTAACCCGCCTCTGGTTGTGGACTAGTAACCCACCACTGGTTGTGGACTAGTAACCCACCACTGGTTGTGGACTAGTAACCCACCACTGGTTGTGGACTAGTAACCCACCACTGGTTGTGGACTAGTAACCTGCCACTGGTTGTGGACTAGTAACCCACCACTGGTTGTGGACTAGTAACCCGCCACTGGTTGTGGACTAGTAACCCGCCACTGGTTGTGGACTAGTAACCCGCCACTGGTTGTGGACTAGTAACCCACCACTGGTTGTGGACTAGTAACCCACCACTGGTTGTGGACTAGTAACCCGCCACTGGTTGTGGACTAGTAACCCGCCACTGGTTGTGGACTAGTAACCCGCCACTGGTTGTGGACTAGTAACCCACCACTGGTTGTGGACTAGTAACCCACCACTGGTTGTGGACTAGTAACCCACCACTGGTT
The DNA here is from genome assembly GCF_040958095.1 of Procambarus clarkii. Taxonomy (NCBI): domain Eukaryota; kingdom Metazoa; phylum Arthropoda; class Malacostraca; order Decapoda; family Cambaridae; genus Procambarus; species Procambarus clarkii. The sequence goes on from NC_091196.1 coordinate 28,112,219, forward strand.
GTGGACTAGTAACCCACCACTGGTTGTGGACTAGTAACCTGCCACTGGTTGTGGACTAGTAACCTGCCACTGGTTGTGGACTAGTAACCCACCACTGGTTGTGGACTAGTAACCTGCCACTGGTTGTGGACTAGTAACCCGCCACTGGTTGTGGACTAGTAACCTGCCACTGGTTGTGGACTAGTAACCTGCCACTGGTTGTGGACTAGTAACCTGCCACTGGTTGTGGACTAGTAACCTGCCACTGGTTGTGGACTAGAACCCACCACTGGTTGTGGACTAGTAACCTGCCACTGGTTGTGGACTAGTAACCCACCACTGGTTGTGGACTAGTAACCCACCACTGGTTGTGGACTAGTAACCCACCACTGGTTGTGGACTAGTAACCTGCCATTGAACTAAACTCGCTAAACTGCACTACATTCTTACATATTAAACCATCTACCATAGAGAAAGTGCACAGCGGACACACACACACACACACTCACTGGAAATGGGACAGGACTCATTGCTGTAAACAACCGATGGCTGGAAAAGCGGGATCCAAGAGCCAATGCTCGATCCTGCAAGCACAAATAGGTGAGTACTAATAGGTGAGTGAACACACACACACATTGGAACACACACACACACACACACATTGTTGGAAGGGGTTACCTTAGATGAAAGACTATCAGATAGAGAGGTGACAGCAGAGGAGGTAATCAAACAGTTGACAACTCTAGATGCAACTAAAGCAGTTGGACCAGACAAAGTATCACCGTGGATACTAAAAGAAGCAGCGCAGGCCCTCAGCGTGCCTCTGGCAATGATCTTTAATGAGTCACTTATGTCGGGAGAATTGCCCAGTTGCTGGAAGAAGGCAAATGTCGTGCCGATCTTCAAGAAAGGTGATAGGGAGGAGGCACTTAACTATAGACCCGTATCACTGACAAGCATCCCCTGTAAAATACTGGAAAGAATAATTAGGCTACGACTGGTTGCACACCTGGAGAACATTAGGTTTGTGAACAAACATCTACATGGGTTCTGGACAGGGAAATCGTGCCTAACAAACCTTCTGGAATTCTATGATAAAATAACGAGGAAAAGACAGGACGGAGATGGTTGGGCACACTGCATATTTCTGGACTGCCAAAAAGCCTTTGATACAGTACCGCACATGAGACTGCTGTTCAAGCTCGAGAGGTAGGCGGGGGTGGGGGGAAAGGTCCTAGCATGGATAAGGAGCTACCTAACAGGAAGGAGCCAGAGAGTTACGGTAAGGGGCGAGAAGTCGGACTGGCGAACAGTAACAAGTGGAGTACCACAAGGATCGGTGCTGGGACCAATTCTATTTCTTGTATATGTTAACGACATGTTTACAGGCGTAGAGTCCTACAAGTCGATGTTTGCGGATGATGCAAAGTTGATGAGAAGAGTTGTGACAGATGAGGATTGCAGGATCCTCCAAGAGGACCTGAACAGGTTGCAGAGATGGTCAGAGAAATGGCTGCTGCAATTCAACACGAGCAAATGTAAAGTTATGGAAATGGGACTAGGAGATAGGAGACCAAAGGGACAGTACACAATGAAGGGGAACAGCCAACCTGTGACGACGCGCGAAAGAGACCTGGGTGTGGACATAACACCTAATCTATCTCCTGAGGCACATATAAATAGGATAACGACAGCAGCGTACTCTACACTGGCAAAAGTTAGACCATCATTCAGAAACCTAAGTAAGGAGGCAGTTAGGGCGCTTTACACTGCCTACGTGAGGCCAGTCTTAGAGTATGCCGCCTCATCATGGAGTCCCCATCTGAAGAAGCATATAATGAAACTGGAAAAGGTTCAGAGGTTTGCAACAAGACTCGTCCCAGAGCTACGAGGGATAGGGTATGAGGAGCGCCTGAGGGAACTGTGCCTTACGACACTAGAAAGAAGAAGGGAGAGGGGGGACATGATAGGAACGTATAAAATACTCAGAGGGATTGACAGAGTGGACATAGACGAAATGTTCACACGGAATAGTAACAGAACGATTGGACATGGATGGAAGCTTGAAACTCAGATGAGTCACAGAGATGTTAGGAAGTTTTCTTTTAGCGTGAGAGTAGTGGGAAAATGGAATGCACTTCAGGAACAGGTTGTGGAAGCAAATACTATTCATAATTTTAAAACTAGGTATGATAGGGAAATGGGACAGGAGTCATTGCTGTAAACAACCGATGCTCGAAAGGCGGGATCCAAGAGTCAATGCTCGATCCTGCAGACACAACTAGGTGAGTACACACACACACACACACACACAATAGGAGACAACGAGTCTGTGTGAGGGGGTGAGGTCTCAGATTGGCGAGACGTTACAAGTGGAGTCCCGCAGGGGTCAGTCCTTGGACTTATACTGTTTCTGGTATATGCAAATGATCTCCCAGAGGGTATAGATTCGTTCCTCTCAATGTTTGCGGATGATGCAAAAATTATGAGGAGGATTGAAACAGAGGATGATAGTATTAGGCTACAGGATGACCTAGGTAGACTGAGTGAATGGTCCAACAAATGGCTGTTGAAGTTCAACCCGAATAAATGCAAAGTAATGAAACTAGGCTGTGGAAACAGGAGGCCAGACACAGGATACAGAATAGGAGTAACATTCTGTATCCTGTGTCTAAGTACTTAGAATGAAGTACTTAATAAAACAGACAGAGAGAAAGATCTAGGAGTTGATATCACACCAAACCTGTCTCCTGAAGCCCACATAAAGAGAATAACGTCTGCGGCATATGCGAGGCTGGCTAATATCAGAACGGCGTTCAGGAACCTGTGTAAGGAATCATTCAGAATCTTGTACACCACATATGTAAGACCAATCCTGGAGTATGCGGACCAAGCATGGAGCCCGTACCTTGTCAAGCACATGACGAAGCTGGAAAAAGTCCAAAGGTATGCTACTAGACTAGTCCCAGAACTAAGAGGCATGAGTTATGAGGAAAGGCTGCGGGAAATGCACCTTACGACACTGGAAGACAGAAGAGTAAGGGGGAGGGACATGATCACAACCTACAAAATCCTCTGGGGAATCGACCGGGTAAACAAGGATGAACTATTCAACACTGGAGGGACGCGAACAAGGAGACACAGGTGGAAGCTGAGTACCCAAATGAGCCACAGAGACATTAGAAAGAACTTTTTCAGTGTCAGAGTAGTTAGTAAATGGAATGCACTAGGAAGTGATGTGGTGGAGGCTGACTCCATACACAGTTTCAAATGTAGATATGATAGTGCCCAGTAGGCTCAGGAATCTGTACACCTGTTGATTGACAGTTGAGAGGCGGGACCAAAGAGCCAAAGCTCAACCCCCGCAAGCACAATTAGATGAGTACAATTAGGTGAGTACACTTCCCCTCCCCCCCCATCCCCGACGGGCAACTCCTCAGGGAACGTTTCAGAGAGTAATCATCCAGCGATGCAGGAAGTGTGTGTGTGTGTGTGTGTGTGTGTGTGTGTGTGTGTGTGTGTGTGTGTGTGTGTGTGAGTGTGTGTGTGTGTGTGTGTGTGTGTGTGTGTGTGTGTGTGTGTGTGTGTGTGTGTGTGTGTGTCTGTGTGTGTGTGTGTGTGTGTATGTGTGTGTGTGTGTGTGTGTGTGTGTGTGTGTGTACTCACCTAGTTATGCTTGCGGGGGTTGAGCTTTGGCTCTTTGGTCCCGCCTCACAACCGTCAATCAACAGGTGTACAGGTTCCTGAGCTTTCCGAGCTCTATCATATCTACATTTGTAACTGTGTATGGAGTCAGCCTCCACCACATCACTTGCTAATGGATTCCATTTACTATTCTGACACTAAAAAAGTTATCTTTAATGTCCCTGTGGCTCATTTGGATACTCCACCTGTGTACCCTTGTGCGTGTACCACCCGTGTTAAATAGTCCATCCTTGTCTGCCCAGTCAATTCCCCTGAGAATTTTGTATTTAGTGATCATGTCTCCTAGGGCTCTTCTGTCTTCCAGCAACGTGAGGTGCAGTTCTCTAAGCCTTTCCTCATCTCTCATGCCTCTTAGTTCTTGGACTAGCCTAGTGGCATACCTTTGAACTCTGGCCAGCTTCGTCTTGTGCTTGACAAGGCCTCCATACTGGGGCCGCATACTCCAGGACTGGCCTTACACGCATAGTATACAAGATTCTGAAGGATTCCTTACACAGCTTTCTGAAGGCAGTTCTGATGTTAGCCAGCCTCGCATACGCCACCGATGTTATTCTTTTGATGTGGGCTTCAGGAGTCAGGTTTGGCGTGATATTAAATCCTAGATCTTTCTCTCTGTCCGTTTCGTGAAGGACCTCATCTCCCATTCTGTATCCAGTGTCTGGCCTCATATTTTCTCCTAGTTTCATTACCTTACATTTACTTGGGTTGAACCTTAGTAGCCATTTGTGTGACTATTCCTTCAGTCTGTCTAGGTCATGTAGCCTCATACTATCTTCATCCGTTTTAATCCTCCTCGTAATTTTTCCATCACCAGCAAACAATGAGAGGAACGAGTCTATTCCCTCTGGGAGATCATTTACATATATCAAGAAAGTATAGGTCCAGGAAATGATCCCTGCAGGACTCCACTGGTGACGCCTCGTCACTCCGAGACAGCCACTGTGTGTGTGTGTGTGTGTGTGTGTGTGTGTGTGTGTGTGTGTGTGGGGGGGGGGGGGGGGGTTGGGGGGGGGGGGGGGGGGGGGGTGGGGGGGGGGGGTGGGGGGGGGGGTGGGGGGGGGGGGGGGGTTGCCGAGGTTGCGCAAGGAGGCTGTCAAACAATCAAGCAGCAGGAGCAGGCGGCGTCGACCACGAGGGAAAGTGGTGCCGGGAGTGGACTCACCGCTCACCGCGGGTGTTTAAGGAGTCTCAACAGAGGCGGTGCAGGTACTGGCGGGCCGCTGAGCGTCGCTCTCGCGGTAAAAGTTGGTGAAGGCGTTCATGAAAACTGATTTCGTTTTCTGTTTTGAACCCTAGCGATTAAAGCTGCCGGCTCTCAGTAAGGATTAAAGTTACCGGCTCTCAGTAAGGATTAAAGTTACCGGCTCTCAGTAAGCATTAAAGTTACCGGCTCTCAGTAAGCATTAAAGTCATCTGACGACGTTCCCTGTATTCTTGTTGCTTTACCATCATACAGTGGGTACAGGCAGAAAGGTCTACAGTCAACATATCAGCTTATTCACTTGAATTGACATAACGTCACCAAAATAATATACTAAATTGCACCAAAACAAACCTAATTGAGGATCCACCAATAGAAAAAACGCGACAGCTCGTCAAATTTTGCCAGTCGCGGTGATTTTATAGTGCATCATATTTTAACGTTGGGGGGGGGGGGGGGTGGGGGGTGGAAGGGGGTGGAAGGGGAATTTATACATTAGGATCCAATGCACTATTCTCGAGGACAAGTCGATATAGGATTCAAGAACTATAGACCTCAGTGTGGTATAGTATAAGGAAAAATATAGGTCATGGTAATCCTGTATCAAGTTTTAATTTACGCGTTACGCACCGCGTACCTACTCACAGGGGTGAAAGGTAATGAAAGGTAAATTAATATCCGTATTTTCTAAATACGTGGAGTCAACGCATTTCCGGTCTGTGGTGGGGTTTTGCCTGAGCGGGGCACACACTTGTACCCGTGGCGAGGACCTATTAGTACCCAGGGCGAGTATCTATTAGTACCCAGGGCGAGTATCTTTTACTATCCGTGGTGAGCAAAGCCATTCTCACTAGAGAGAGCTACGCCACAATGATCATATTTATATCTTTTGGAAGGTGATATGAGGACAGACTATGAACTACCATTCGAGGTAGAAGCGAAAGGAAGCATCGGGGAATTGAACGCCGACCCTGCAAGAAGCCAAACCTTAGCTTTACAAATCAAATCTAAGTGGCAGGACAAACAAAACTCTCAAGAAACCCGAGTTACTACTAAATGCATTATATTAACTAAAGTTTTACTACAGATCATATTTATTCGTTTTACGTAAATATTATATTCTGAAACCTACCTTGGCAAATATAATAAGCTTCATATAGACAGGAGTTGACATATATCGACCACTCAACGACGTTGTCTATTGGTTAGAGCACTGGTTAGGCCAAGGTTAGGGAGCCGGTGGCTGAGCGGACAGAACACTGGACGCGTGATCCAGTGGTCCCGGGTTCGATCCCAGGCGCCGGAGAGAAACGATGGGCAGAGTTTCTTTCACCCTGATGCCCCTGTTACCTAGCAGTAAAATAGGTACCTGGGTGTTAGTCAGCTGTCACGGGCTGCTTCCTGGGGGGTGGAGGCCTGGTCGAGCACTGGGCCGCGGGAACACTAAAGCCCCGAAATCATCTCAAGATAACCTCAAGAAGGTGTGTAATGCACCTGGCTGTCTACGGTTGGTGGTACATATAACCTGCGCGTTCATGCAAGTGTGTGATATATATAGGCTCGCGTTTTCCCTAGTAAGTGTGATCAATTGTGATGAAGATGAACTTCTGGAGCCAGATTCATGAAAGTACTTACGCAAGCACTTACGAACCTGTACATCTTTTCTCAATCTTTGGCGGCTTTGTTTACAGTTATTAAACAGTTAATGAGCTCCGAAGCACCAGGAGGCTGTTTATAACAATAACAACAGTTGATTGGCAAGTTTTCATGCTTGTAAACTGTTTAATAATTGTAAACAAAGCCGTCAAAGATTGGGGGAAGATGTACACGTTCGTAAGTATTTGCGTAAGTGCTTTCGTGAATCTGGCCCCTGATCTGTTACCACTGGCTGGTGTTGTTGGGGGTTGATTGTTGGGGGGAAATATCTCCCGACTTTCAGTCCTTTTAACAATCTGTCGAGGTGTATTCGTTAGAATGTAGTACAGTATAAAAGTCGTGTACTGGTGTACTGGCGGTACGGTCAGTACACCGGTACTACAACAGTACCAATGTAGCAACGATCCCAAAATAGCTACTGCAGGTATTATCATTTCAGGAGGATGATTGGCCATAGGCTAATAAACCCGCCGGGTAGGCGGGCTTCGCTATAAGCACTTAATGTCGCTAAGTCAGAAAGGGACATCAAAATTACTTTTAAGTCTGATAATATAGACCTAATTTGTCTAAATACCGCTCCCAGTGTATCAGTGCTCCTACTATAACTAGTTTTTATTCCTAGTGGACTATCTTAAACAACCACAACCAGTCTCTTATTACTAGTATGTCTACCTTAAACAACCACAACTAGTCTCTTATTACTAGTATGTCTACCTTAAGCAACCACAACCAGTCTCTTATTACTAGTATGTCTACCTTAAACAACCACAACCAGTCTCTTATTACTAGTATGTCTACCTTAAACAACCACAACCAGTCTCTTATTACTAGTATGTCTACCTTAAGCAACCACAACCAGTCTCTTATTACTAGTATGTCTACCTTAAGCAACCACAACCAGTCTCTTATTACTAGTATGTCTACCTTAAACAACCACAACCAGTCTCTTATTACTAGTATGTCTACCTTAAGCAACCACAACCAGTCTCTTATTACTAGTATGTCTACCTTAAACAACCACAACCAGTCTCTTATTACTAGTATGTCTACCTTAAGCAACCACAACCAGTCTCTTATTACTAGTATGTCTACCTTAAGCAACCACAACCAGTCTCTTATTACTAGTATGTCTACCTTAAACAACCACAACTAGTCTTTTGTTACTAGAATGTCAGTCTTACACAACCAAAACTAGTTTCTTATTACTAGTACGTCTAAGGCAAACAACCACAATTATATTATTACTGTTGTGGTTGTTTAAGGTTGTGGTTGTGTTTATCGTTTTGGTCTACGACGTTTAGGATTAAAGTGAACTTCCAAGTGGGTCAAAAGCGAGTGTGGTGGCCTCGATAACCCTCCAGGGGTTGGAAGGGATATGAGGATAAGGATCTGAGATAACACGGAGGGAAAGAAGGGTGCCCAACCATTTGGACCATCGGGGTATTGAACGCCGACCTGCAAGAACCAAGATGACCTATTCGCGGTACCGACCAGTTCAAGTGGTAACAGATCATTTAAAGCTTCTCAAGTCTCAATGCATAAGACCAAATATATATATCTGTGAGAGAAAGACATTGACAAATGGAATGCATTAGGAAGTGATGAGGTGGAGGCTGACTCCATACACAGTTTCAAGTGTTGATATGATAGAGCCCAGTAGGCTCAGGAACCTGTACACCTGTTGATTGACGGTTGAGAGGCGGGACCAAAGAGCCAGAGCTCAACTAGGTGAGTACAACTAGGTGAATACATTGCTACAGGTGATAATACAACTTGACTTTTGCTTGAAGGGCGAAAATTTTGGCTACGTCTCTTCTCACTTGTGGCCTCTTTTCACGTAGAATAAAATAGGTATCCGGGAGTTAGTCGACTGTTGTGCCTTGTATTCTGATGGTCAGTCGTTGGCTTAGAGGAATCTCGATAACAAGCTTCCTGTACCCAATATTGAGAAACCGAATTACAACAAATATTACAAAGAATCATTTAAATCAAAGTTAGCCCTTAAATATATTTTCTATGTTCATAAAAGAGAAAACGAATAATACAATGTTTAAGGGAAACTATACAGTATTTTTGTTTGAATTTTATAATTCATATTTTTATAATAAACTGTGTCGGGGGACAGGAAGTCAGAGTGTATTCATAATTATTTGGTTTATATCAAGGTTTCCCCCCCCCCCTCCCCAAACTCGAATTACTGACCCCCCGTCTAAGATGCAACCCCACAACAAGTTGACTAACTCTTGAGTTCTTACTTACTGCTATGTTAACAGGTCCATTATGTGAAAGGAAATGTGCCCAACCATATTTGTCCCGCTCGGGATTCGAACCCGAAATTCTCGATTGTGCGTCGAGAACGAACGGACCGACTGTACTACCGGAATCCTTTCGGGCAGTACAGTCGGGGAATTGAACGCCGACCTCTGCAAGAAGCCAAATCGTAGCTTTGGTTTGGCTTCTTGCAAACCAAAGCTGCGATTTGATTCACTTTGGTCATTTGCCCAAACAAATCAATTTTAAGTGACAGGACTTCGGAGCCCTACCGAAGTATTACAGGAGTAGAGCCCAGTACTACTACGAAGTACTGTCTACTACTTCTACTACAAAGTACTGTGCACTACTACTTCAACGAAGTACTGTGTACTACTACTACTACGAAGCACATAGTACTACCGGAACCCTTTACTTTCCGTCAGTTTGTTGTAGTTATTATGAAGATTTCATTGGTAGGTTTATATTTATAATTGTTAATAAGTCTCTCTCTCCCTCTCTCTCCCTCTCTCTCCCTCTCTCTCTCTCTCTCTCTCTCTCTCTCTCTCTCTCTCTCTCTCTCTCTCTCTCTCTCTCTCTCTCTCTCTAACTCCTGTTTCTCCCTCTTTCCTTCTCCCTTCTCTTTTCCTCTCTCCCCGCTTTCCTCTTGTGTGTGAGAGCAGCAGCCCAAATGGATGAGGTTAGGTTAAGTTTAATGGATCCATTACTACAACACGAGGTTAGCCTCGTGTTGTGTGGTGGGAGGTTCGGGTTAGCTGTGCAACGGGTGAAGGCAGGGGGAAAGCACTAAGCCATTACGGCTATATTAGCACTTGGAAGGGATATGAGAAGAAGGATTTGGCATAGGACTGGGAAAGCCGATATTATTGTATTTAATAAATCCACTGATTTATTTCATTACATTTGACAATGTACTGTAATGAAATAGCGTTGATAGGAATATTATTTGCACATGAGTTAGGCATAGAAAATATATTCGTTTTCTATAGTTGAACCGCTTGAGAGAATGGTTTTAGGCAGACTTAACAAATGGCCTGCTGACCAGATGAAACAGTGAGAGCGTATACTGTTTACAAATACATACTTGAGATTTGGTTACAATTATAATGTATACACACAGTACGGCACTTAAAAAGTGATCAATTACTCTAGATTTACGTGGATAACATCCTTATGTTAAACAAAGACATTAATATGAATACAGATTGAGCATTAAGCATTTAAGCAGTCTCCGTGGTGTAGTGGTAAGACACTCGCCTGGCGTTCCGCGAGCGCTATGTCATGGGTTCGTATCCTGGCCGGGGAGGATTTACTGGGCGCAATTCCTTAACTGTAGCCTCTGTTTAACACAACAGTAAAATGTGTACTTGGATGAAAAAACGATTCTTCGCGGCAGGGGATCGTATTCCAGGGACCGTAGGATTAAGGACTTGCCCGAAACGCTACGCGTACTAGTGGCTGTACAAGAATGTAACAACTCTTGTATATATCTAAAAAAAAAAAAAAAAAAAAAAAAAAAAAAAAAAAAAAAAAAAAAAAAAAAAAAAAAATTAGAAGGAAGGATGAATACACCGGGATGTGCCCCACTTCGAGGCAAAAGTATACTTGCTGGTTGGTCAACAAGCAGGACCTTAAGAACCCTCTCCAGAGATTGGTACGCCTTAAACCCAACACCACCAGTGTAAGGAAATGGATGATGATGAGGAAAGAGTTTGGATGATGAGATGAGATGAGTTTGGAGGGAAGAGAGGGGTGAGGTGTGATGGGGCATGCTGGGATGGTGATGAACGTGCTGGTGATCTTCCTGATGCTCAAATTAGTCTTTACCCGGTTTTAACAAGCCCCACAAGCGTAGGGAGGGTGATTATTTTACTGTTAGGCCTAGATTCTTTTTCCACGAACTTGGTAGGCTTAATAGATTCTTTGGACCCAGTGATGATCGAGCATGCTAGTGGCTGTATAAGAATGTAAGAACTCTTGTACACATATAGAAATAAATAAAATAAATGAGGGGGTACTCTTGGCTGGGAGTACCCTCATCGCTGGTTCCAGTCACCTCATTGTTCCAATTGCCTTTCTCATTGATATATAACATAGTGTGATTTATCTGTGTAACTACAATATTCCCTGACCATGGATATTATTCACTGACCCTGGACTATATTCACTCACAATGGACGTTATTCACTGACCCTGGACTATATTCACTCACAATGGACGTTATTCACTGACCCTGGACTATATTCACTCACAATGGACGTTATTCACTGACCCTGGACTATATTCACTCACAATGGACGTTATTCACTGACCCTGGACTATATTCACTCACAATGGACGTTATTCACTGACCCTGGACTATATTCACTCACAATGGACGTTATTCACTGACCCTGGACATTGTTCACTGCAAGTTGTGAAGAATAAAGCCAAAATTGGAAAAGGACAAAGGTTTGCAACAAGACTGGTGCCAGATTTAAGAGGGTTAAGCTACGAAAATAGGCTAATGGATCTCAATCTCACACCCCTAGAGGAGAAAAGGAACAGAGGGGGATATAGTCACAACATACAAGATAGTGAGGGGGAATGGATAAGGTAGACTGCGACAGCCTCTTCAAACTGAAAAAAATTAGGACAAGAGGACACAGATGGAAGCTGGAAACGTAAATGAGCCGAAGGAATGAAAAGAAATATACTCGTACCCTGTATCAGTAATCAACAAGTGGAATGCACTGAAAGAAGAAGTTGTGAAAGCCACCTCCTTCCACAACTTTTAAATCAGATTCGTCAAAGAATTAGTATGAGAATAGTTAAACTATAAAGGAAGAGGAACAACATGGCTGGTAGGCGGGGCATGAGGAGCTAGACCTCACTCTCCAGTAGACACTGTTAGGTTAGTACTGATCTTGGACGATATTCACAGACCTTGGATATCATTCACTGACCCCTTGGACATTACTCGCGAACCTTGGACATTTTTAACTGTCTCTGGACATTATTTATTGTTCCTGAACAATATTTAATGACCAGGGACATTATTTACGAACCCTGAACACTATTCTCTGACTCGAGACATTATTTATGATCAATGAACATTATTCACCGACTCTTGACATTATTCACTGACCCTTGACATTATTCAGTGAACTTGGACATTATTCACTTGCCTTAGACATTATTTGCTGACCCTAGACGTTATTCATAGAGCCTAAAGTAAATGTCTGGATAATTTCAGTTCCGTTATTTGGGTATTTATGTGGATTGGGTATTGTATTGTGTTCAATCACATAAAAATCGAACAACCTACCATAAATTTCAAATTTATGCCCGAAACGCTTTGCGTAATAGTGGCTTTAGGCATTGTATGTACTAGCCCTATCTATAAATCCATCACTCTTTATAAAATCTCTTTTATGTATATACCTTACCTAAATAAACATTTGATTTGATTTTGAAATGCCCAAATAACGGAACAATTCACTCTACCCACCATGAGAGTCAGAACAAGACCGGAACGTGAAGATGCCAGCGTTGGCGACACTGGTGCTCAAAACGTTACGCCCTCAACACCTGATTAATCTTTGCATGGGCTTCCCCTTCCCCCTTTCTTAGCTTTATTCTTCCCCATTTATCCCCTATTCTTCCCCATTTATCCCCTATTCTTCCCCTCTTTACGTCTTACTCTTCACCTATTTGTATTTGTATGTACCAGACGCCCCTAACGGTATAAATCCAATACGCCCAGTACAGTCCCATCACTTGAGATTGAACCATATTGGTTCGAAACGTTGTGTAAATTTATTATAGGTGTAATACATTCTACAATTAATTATTGTTACAGTAAGACACAAGGAACTTACGCAGAGAGAGAGGGAGAGGGAGAGATAGATAAATAGATAGATAGATAGAGATAGATAGATAGATAGAGATAGAGAGAGAGAGAGAGACTCAATACGATACGTTACGAGGAAAAACAATCCCTACTCCCACAATCCCTACTCCCACAATCCCTCCTACATGTTGAGCTGCCAGTGACAGAAGTCTACCTAATCATACTCCTCCTTCTCCTCTTCCTCTTCCTCCTCCTCCTCGTCTTCCTTCCTGCATGGCACACAAGCTGTGTCTTCCTTACTTACTTCCTCAGCCCTCCCCAAATGTCAAGTACTTAATCTTGCAGCTTTCCCCTCATTTGATTCGTAAGCCAGAGATATCCACTATCCACTGCCCTTTCTCCCCCCCCCCTTCCTCTTTCACACCACTCTAATCGCCTCTTACTCTCATCCCTCTCCTCACCTCCCTCCTATTTCTCTATTCGTCTATTCCATCATGTTGCTTCCTCCTTCGCCCCTTCAGTACATCTATTCCATTCAACTCCTTTTGTTGTGTCTCCTTCTTGCCTCTATTAGTACCGTCCTCTCTTTTTCTCCTCTTTTCATGTCTCACTTACCAGAGGGAATGAGACACTCGTCCCAAGAGACCTGCACTCCCCCCCCCCTGTAAATCCCACCTCTCCCCAAAAACCCACCTCTGTGACCCACCTGTGACCCACCTCTCCCCAAAGACCCACCTCTGTGACCCACCTCTCCCCAAAGACCCACCTCTGTGACCCACCTCTCCCCAAAGACCCACCTCTGTGACCCAGCTCTCACCCACCTCTCCCCAAAGACCCACCTCTGTGACCCTGTAACGTATCTGAAAATGCAAATGAATGTGATGAAAAACTGAGAAAGGAGTATGAGGTGTGGGGAGGTAGCGAGGTGGAAGGGAGTTGAGGGGATTATGGTCAAGGGGAGAGGTAAAGTTAGGGATGAGAGGGAGAAAATGAGATGAAGGAAAAATTTGAAGATAGTAGAGTCGTAGAAAGGGTAGAAGAGTAGAAAGTGGAAGTAGAAGATAGAAAGTTAAACACGAAAGTTGCTTAAAGATGAAAGTAGAAAAGGTTGCTGCCACCATCCATTCTAACTTAGTACATACATATATAAGACAAGGAATGGAACTTGTCTGTACCTTAAGATGTTATCAAAAGTTGTTAGCATTTATCAACTGGAATCATGTACTTGTACATGTAAGAATCTTTATGTCAGTAAACTCAAGAGTGCTCTACACTCTAGCCTGCAATATATCAGAAAATCCAAGATCTAGACAACACAATTAAAGTCGGTTTAAAAAGTATAGTGAATCAATTATATATTTATCATTAGATCTTCATTCATAAGGATATCATTTTTTAAATCATAACTTCGGATACTTATTGAAAACAATAACATACAATGTGAGTCACTATACAAGATATTGAGAACACTACGGCTGACTGCCCCATAAAAATCCCCCAACACCTTTCTCTTGAGGTTATCTTGAGATGATTTCGGGGCTTTAGTGTCCCCGCGGCCCGGTCCTCGACCAGGCCTCCACCCCCAGGAAGCAGCCCGTGACAGCTAACACCCAGGTACCTATTTTACAGCTAGGTCACAGGGGCATAGGGTGAAAGAAACTTTGCCCATTGTTTCTCGCTGGCGCCTGGGATTGAACCCGGGACCACAGGATCACAAGTCCAGCGTGCTGTCCGCTCGGCCGACCGGCTCCCTACCGGCCCAACCTTCAGTTGGAAACACACTAAATTTGTCACCTTAACAGTTCAACTCACCAAAGTCTCTGAGCATAAGTTAGATAGAGAGGGATGGGGGGGGGGGGGTTATGGTTGACAGTCCCCACCCGACCTGGGGGGGGGGTTATGGTTGACAGTCCCCACCCGACCTGGGGGGGGGGTTATGGTTGACAGTCCCCACCCGACCTGGGGGGGGGTTATGGTTGACAGTCCCCACCCGACCTGGGGGGGGGGGTTATGGTTGACAGTCCCCACCCGACCTGGGGGGGGGGGTTATGGTTGACAGTCCCCACCCGACCTGGGGGGGGGGTTATGGTTGACAGTCCCCACCCGACCTGGGGGGGGGTTATGGTTGACAGTCCCCACCCGACCTGGGGGGGGGTTATGGTTGACAGTCCCCACCCGACCTGGGGGGGGTTATGGTTGACAGTCCCCACCCGACCTGGGGGGGGGTTATGGTTGACAGTCCCCACCCGACCTGGGGGGGGGTTATGGTTGACAGTCCCCACCCGACCTGGGGGGGGGGGTTATGGTTGACAGTCCCCACCCGACCTGGGGGGGGTTATGGTTGACAGTCCCCACCCGACCTGGGGGGGGGGTTATGGTTGACAGTCCCCACCCGACCTGGGGGGGGTTATGGTTGACAGTCCCCACCCGACCTGGGGGGGGGTTATGGTTGACAGTCCCCACCCGACCTGACGGCCTGGTCTGTGGGACTTGAGACCAGTGGTCTCCAATGCTGTTCTCCTCTCCTTAGTGTCTATCAGTCTCTGTCTCTGTCTCTTCTCTGCTGCTCTCTCAAATGTACAGGTCCATGGGTATTTATGGAGAATCTGGGAGCTAAAACCCCGCCTACCAGTATGATAGCCTCAGGCTCTATACCTACCACACTTTAAACAACGGCTTGTTTGATGGAAAGACATCACCAAACCGTCTGCAATTATCAGGTTAGCAGAAGCAAGGTCAATTCACACGACCTGACCCCTGGTCAATTTATCGTCATTCACACTTCTATGGGTGTGACGACCCAATCATTAAAGGCCGACAGTCTGGCGCCTCAAATATCCTGTCTGGCTGACTCATGTTGTATATAAAATATGGTATAACTAAACTAAACACCTGCATGATGTTACAACCCACCGCACCCCAAACACCCACCTCTGTGACCCACCTCTGTGGCCCACCTCTGTGGCCCACCTCTGTGACCCACCTCTGTGGCCCACCTCTGTGGCCCACCTCTGTGACCCACCTCTGTGGCCCACCTCTGTGACCCACCTCTGTGACCCACCTCTGTGACCCACCTCTGTGACCCACCTCTGTGACCCACCTCTGTGACCCACCTCTGTGGCCCACCTCTGTGACCCACCTCTGTGACCCACCTCTGTGACCCACCTCTCCCCCAGAGACCCACCACTCCCCCAGAGACCCACCACAGTGAACCACCTCTCCCCCAGAGACCCACCTCAGTGACCCACCTCTCCCCAAGAGACCCACCACAGTGACCCACCTCTCCCATAGTGACCCGGCCACCTCAGTAACCCACCTCTCCCCCAGAGACCCACCACAGTGACCCACCTCTCCCCCAGAGACCCACCACAGTGACCCACCTCTCCTCCAGAGAGACACCACAGTGACCCACCTCTCCTCCAGAGACCCACCACAGTGACCCACCTCTCCCCCAGAGACCCACCACAGTGTCCCACCTCTCCCCCAGAGAGACACCACAGTGACCCACCTCTCCTCCAGAGACCCACCACAGTGACCCACCTCTCCCCCAGAGACCCACCACAGTGACCAACATCTCCCCCAGAGACCCACCACAGTGACCCACCTCTCCCCCAGAGACCCACCACAGTGACCCACCTCTCCCCCAGAGACCCACCACAGTGACCCACCTCTCCCCCAGAGACCCACCACAGTGACCCACCTCTCCCCCCTGAGACCCACCAAAGTGACCCACCTCTCCCCCAGAGACCCACCACAGTGACCCACCTCTCCCACAGTGACCCGGCCACCTCAGTAACCCACCTCTCCCCCAGAGACCCATCACAGTGACCCACCTGTCCCCCAGAGACCCACCACAGTGACCCACCTCTCCCACAGTGACCCACCTCTCCCCCAGAGACCCACCACAGTGACTCACCTCTCCCCCAGAGACCCACCACAGTGACTCACCTCTCCTCCAGAGACCCACCACAGTGACCCACCTCTCCCCCAGAGACCCACCTCAGTGTCCCACCTCTCCCCCAGTGACCCACACAGTGACTCATCTCTCCCCCAGTGACCCAGCACTCCCCCAGAGACCCACCACAGTGACCCACTTCTCCCCCAGAGACCCACCACAGTGACCCACCTCTCCCCCAGAGACCCACCACAGTGACCCACCCCAGTGACCCACCACAGTGACCCACCTCTCCCCCAGAGACCCACCACAGTGACCCACCTCTCCCCCAGAGACCCACAGCAGTGACCCACCTCTCCCCCAGAGACCCACCACAGTGACCCACCTCTCCCCCAGAGACCCACCACAGTGACCCACCTCTCCCCCAGAGACCCACCACAGTGACCCACCTCTCCCCCAGAGACCCACCACAGTGACCCACCTCTCCCCCAGAGACCCACCTCAGTGACTCACCTCTCCCCCAGAGACCCACCACAGTGACCCACCTCTCCCCCAGAGACCCACCACAGTGACCCACCTCTCCTCCAGAGACCCACCACAGTGACCGACCTCTCCCCCAGAGACCCACCTCAGTGACTCACCTCTCCCCCTGTGACCCACCACAGTGACTCACCTCTCCCCCAGAGACCCACCACAGTGAGCCACCTCTCCCCCAGAGACCCACCACAGTGACCCACCTCTCCCCCAGAGACCCACCACAGTGACCCACCTCTCCCCCCAGAGACCCACCACAGTGACCCACCTCTCCCCCAGAGACCCACCACAGTGACCCACCTCTCCCCCAGAGACCCACCACAGTGACCCACCTCTCCCCCCAGAGACCCACCACAGTGGCCCACCTCTCCCCCAGAGACCCACCTCTCCCCCCAGAGACCCACCACAGTGACCCACCTCTCCCCCAGAGACCCACCACAGTGACCCACCTCTGACCCAGAGACCCACCACAGTGGCCCACCACAGTGACCCACCACAGTGACCCACCTCTCCCCCCAGAGACCCACCACAATGACCCACCTCTCCCCCAGAGACCCACCACAGTGACCCACCTCTCCCCCAGAGACCCACCACAGTGACCCACTACAGTGACCCACCACAGTGACCCACCACAGTGACCCACCACAGTGACCCACCACAGTGACCCACCACAGTGACCCACCACAGTGACCCACCTCTCCCACAGTGACCCACCTCTCCCACAGTGACCCACCACAGTGACCCACCTCTGACCGACCTTAGTAACCCATCACAGTGACCCACCTCTCCCCCAGAGACCCACCACAGTGACCCACTACAGTGACCCACCACAGTGACCCACCACAGTGACCCACCACAGTGACCCACCACAGTGACCCACCACAGTGACCCACCACAGTGACCCACCACAGTGACCCACCTCTCCCACAGTGACCCACCACAGTGACCCACCTCTCCCACAGTGACCCACCACAGTGACCCACCTCTGACCGACCTTAGTAACCCATCACAGTGACCCACCTCTCCCCCAGAGACCCACCACAGTGACCCACCTCTGACCCACCCGGCTCCCAGTCCTGCCTCACCGGACTCGCCTAAAAACTGTGGAGGGAAAACAAGGAGCGACGCTCACGGTGGAAGCCGCAGGTGATCCCAGATGTAAATAGCAGATTTGTGCGGAAGATGGTCGGGGAATGGTCGGGGAATGATCGGGGCGATGGTCGGGTTTATGGCAGTGATGTCCCATCGGTCCCCCCCCCCTCCTCCCCCCCCCCGACCAAGATAACACCACCCCTCTCCCTCCTCCCCCCTACATCCCCTCCACGCCTCACAGATAGCGGAAGGAGGACATTATTACAGCTGCTGCTGCTGCTGCTGGCACGTCCCCACCCTCCCACGCCTCCTGCACCCCAATGGTTCCTGCTGGTCTTCGGGAGACAGAACAGCACTGCTTGGTACCTCAGGTTGGTAGTCCTGGTGCCTCAGGTTGGTAGTCCTGGTGCCTCAGGTTGGTAGTCCTGGTGCCTCAGGTTGGTAGTCCTGGTGCCTCAGGTTGGTAGTCCTGGTGCCTCAGGTTGGTAGTCCTGGTGCCTCAGGTTGGTAGTCCTGGTACCTCAGGTTGGTAGTCCTGGTGCCTCAGGTTGGTAGTCCTGGTGCCTCAGGTTGGTAGTCCTGGTGCCTCAGGTTGGTAGTCCTGGTGCCTCAGGTTGGTAGTCCTGGTGCCTCAGGTTGGTAGTCCTGGTGCCTCAGGTTGGTAGTCCTGGTGCCTCAGGTTGGTAGTCCTGGTGCCTCAGGTTGGTAGTCCTGGTGCCTCAGGTTGGTAGTCCTGGTGCCTCAGGTTGGTAGTCCTGGTGCCTCAGGTTGGTAGTCCTGGTGCCTCAGGTTGGTAGTCCTGGTGTCTCAGGTTGGTAGTCCTGGTGCCTCAGGTTGGTAGTCCTGGTGCCTCAGGTTGGTAGTCCTGGTGCCTCAGGTTGGTAGTCCTGGTGCCTCAGGTTGGCAGTCCTGGTGCCTCAGGTTGGTAGTTTTGGTAGGCACTCCTCCGTTACTCACCCTGGCTGGCACCCTCCGTTACTCACCCTGGCTGGCACCCTCCGTTACTCACCCTGGCTGGCACCCTCCGTTACTCACCTTGGCGGGCACCCTCCGTTACTCACCCTGGCTGGCACCCTCCGTTACTCACCCTGGCTGGCACCCTCCGTTACTCACCTTGGCGGGCACCCTCCGTTACTCACCCTGGCTGGCACCCTCCGTTACTCACCCTGGCTGGCACCCTCCGTTACTCACCCTGGCTGGCACCCTCCGTTACTCACCTTGGCGGGCGTGATATTTTGATACAGAAAGTCAACTTTAGTCTGACATGATAGAGATGAAGGTTGAACAGTGTGAGTTTTCTTGAAATAAATTTACTTTTAAACTTAATTTATCCTAACCTGACGTGACGTAACCTAACCTAACCTAACCTAACCTAACCTAACCTAACCTAACCTAACCTGACGTAACCTAACCACAAGTGTTGCAACCATCCCAACCACGGTCACCACACAACCCAAGCGAACGTCGTCTCCAGCAGCAGACGTCTTAGGTCAACCACGGAGAGATGGGATGCTAGAGGGAGAGAGAGAGAGATGGGATGCAAGAGGGAGAGAGATGGGATGCAAGAGGGAGAGAGATGGGATGCAAGAGGGAGAGAGATGGGATGCAAGAGGGAGAGAGATGGGATGCAAGAGGGAGAGAGATGGGATGCAAGAGGGAGAGAGATGGGATGCAAGAGGGAGAGAGATGGGATGCAAGAGGGAGAGAGATGGGATGCAAGAGGGAGAGAGATGGGATGCAAGAGGGAGAGAGATGGGATGCAAGAGGGAGAGAGATGGGATGCAAGAGGGAGAGAGATGGGATGCAAGAGGGAGAGAGATGGGATGCAAGAGGGAGAGAGATGGGATGCAAGAGGGAGAGAGATGGGATGCAAGAGGGAGAGAGATGGGATGCAAGAGGGAGAGAGATGGGATGCAAGAGGGAGAGAGATGGGATGCGAGAGGGAGAGAGATGGGATGCAAGAGGGAGAGAGATGGGATGCGAGAGGGAGAGAGATGGGATGCGAGAGGGAGAGAGATGGGATGCGAGAGGGAGAGAGATGGGATGCAAGAGGGAGAGAGATGGGATGCAAGAGGGAGAGAGATGGGATGCGAGAGGGAGAGAGATGGGATGCAAGAGGGAGAGAGATGGGATGCAAGAGGGAGAGAGATGGGATGCGAGAGGGAGAGAGATGGGATGCGAGAGGGAGAGAGATGGGATGCGAGAGGGAGAGAGATGGGATGCGAGAGGGAGAGAGATGGGATGCAAGAGGGAGAGAGATGGGATGCAAGAGGGAGAGAGATGGGATGCAAGAGGGAGAGAGATGGGATGCAAGAGGGAGAGAGATGGGATGCGAGAGGGAGAGAGATGGGATGCAAGAGGGAGAGAGATGGGATGCGAGAGGGAGAGAGATGGGATGCGAGAGGGAGAGAGATGGGATGCGAGAGGGAGAGAGATGGGATGCAAGAGGGAGAGAGATGGGATGCGAGAGGGAGAGATGTGAGAGACAGATGGGATGCGGGAGAGAGAGATGGGATGCGGGAGAGAGAGATGGGATGCGAGAGAGAGATGGGATGCGAGAGAGATGGGATGCGAGAGAGAGAGATGGGTTGCGAGATAGAGAGAGATGGGATGCGAGAGAGAGATGGGATGCGAGAGAGAGAGAGATGTGATGCGAGAGAGAGATGGGATGCGAGAGAGAGAGAGAGATGGGATGCGAGAGAGAGAGATGGGATGCGAGAGAGATGGGATGCGATAGAGAGAGATGGGATGCGAGAGAGAGAGATGGGATGCGAGAGAGAGAGATGGGATGCAAGAGAGAAAGATGGGATGCGAGAGAGAGAGATGGGATGCAAGAGAGAAAGATGGGATGCGAGAGAGAGATGGGATGCGAGTGATAGAGATGGGATGCGAGAGAGAGAGATGGGATGCTAGAGATAGAGATGGGATGCTAGAGAGATGGTATGCGAGAGGGAGAGAGATGGGATGCGAGAGAGATGGGATGCGAGAGAGAGAGATGGGATGCGAGAGAGAGAGATGGGATGCTAGAGATAGAGATGGGATGCTAGAGAGATGGTATGCGAGAGGGAGAGAGATGGGATGCGAGAGAGAGATAAACTCAACCCCCATTACATTCAGAGTTAACATCCAGAGAACAGGAAGAACAAGAGAGGAAGAAGAAGAACAGGAAGAACAAGAGAGGAAGAAGAAAAACTATACATATCTTCCTGATGAGTGCTGACAAAAGCTGAAAAAAAGTGTCAAGAGTGAAAAAAAAAGTCACAAGATTCTTTAAAATGAGGAATCCAAACCCGCCATTTAACCAGGAAATGGTCGTTGCATTCTCACACCGTTTATTGTCTCCGTCTTAGGGAACTGAAAGTTGGAGAATATTTAGAGAAGCAATTAGAGTGGTTAACTACCCCTCCTTCCTCCTCCTTCCCCCCCCCCCGTCTCTCTCACACACGCGACAAGAGGGAGATGAGATGGGATGCAAGAGGGAGAGAGATGGGATGCAAGAGGGAGAGAGATGGGATGCAAGAGGGAGAGAGATGGGATGCAAGAGGGAGAGAGATGGGATGCAAGAGGGAGAGAGATGGGATGCAAGAGGGAGAGAGATGGGATGCAAGAGGGAGAGAGATGGGATGCAAGAGGGAGAGAGATGGGATGCAAGAGGGAGAGAGATGGGATGCAAGAGGGAGAGAGATGGGATGCAAGAGGGAGAGAGATGGGATGCAAGAGGGAGAGAGATGGGATGCAAGAGGGAGAGAGATGGGATGCGAGAGGGAGAGAGATGGGATGCAAGAGGGAGAGAGATGGGATGCGAGAGGGAGAGAGATGGGATGCGAGAGGGAGAGAGATGGGATGCGAGAGGGAGAGAGATGGGATGCAAGAGGGAGAGAGATGGGATGCAAGAGGGAGAGAGATGGGATGCGAGAGGGAGAGAGATGGGATGCAAGAGGGAGAGAGATGGGATGCAAGAGGGAGAGAGATGGGATGCGAGAGGGAGAGAGATGGGATGCGAGAGGGAGAGAGATGGGATGCGAGAGGGAGAGAGATGGGATGCGAGAGGGAGAGAGATGGGATGCAAGAGGGAGAGAGATGGGATGCAAGAGGGAGAGAGATGGGATGCAAGAGGGAGAGAGATGGGATGCAAGAGGGAGAGAGATGGGATGCGAGAGGGAGAGAGATGGGATGCAAGAGGGAGAGAGATGGGATGCGAGAGGGAGAGAGATGGGATGCGAGAGGGAGAGAGATGGGATGCGAGAGGGAGAGAGATGGGATGCAAGAGGGAGAGAGATGGGATGCGAGAGGGAGAGATGTGAGAGACAGATGGGATGCGGGAGAGAGAGATGGGATGCGGGAGAGAGAGATGGGATGCGAGAGAGAGAGATGGGATGCGAGAGAGAGAGATGGGATGCGAGAGAGAGAGATGGGATGCGAGAGAGAGAGATGGGATGCGAGAGAGAGATGGGATGCGAGAGAGATGGGATGCGAGAGAGAGAGATGGGTTGCGAGATAGAGAGAGATGGGATGCGAGAGAGAGATGGGATGCGAGAGAGAGAGAGATGTGATGCGAGAGAGAGATGGGATGCGAGAGAGAGAGAGAGATGGGATGCGAGAGAGAGAGATGGGATGCGAGAGAGATGGGATGCGATAGAGAGAGATGGGATGCGAGAGAGAGAGATGGGATGCGAGAGAGAGAGATGGGATGCAAGAGAGAAAGATGGGATGCGAGAGAGAGAGATGGGATGCAAGAGAGAAAGATGGGATGCGAGAGAGAGATGGGATGCGAGTGATAGAGATGGGATGCGAGAGAGAGAGATGGGATGCTAGAGATAGAGATGGGATGCTAGAGAGATGGTATGCGAGAGGGAGAGAGATGGGATGCGAGAGAGATGGGATGCGAGAGAGAGAGATGGGATGCGAGAGAGAGAGATGGGATGCTAGAGATAGAGATGGGATGCTAGAGAGATGGTATGCGAGAGGGAGAGAGATGGGATGCGAGAGAGAGATAAACTCAACCCCCATTACATTCAGAGTTAACATCCAGAGAACAGGAAGAACAAGAGAGGAAGAAGAAGAACAGGAAGAACAAGAGAGGAAGAAGAAAAACTATACATATCTTCCTGATGAGTGCTGACAAAAGCTGAAAAAAAGTGTCAAGAGTGAAAAAAAAAGTCACAAGATTCTTTAAAATGAGGAATCCAAACCCGCCATTTAACCAGGAAATGGTCGTTGCATTCTCACACCGTTTATTGTCTCCGTCTTAGGGAACTGAAAGTTGGAGAATATTTAGAGAAGCAATTAGAGTGGTTAACTACCCCTCCTTCCTCCTCCTTCCCCCCCCCCCCGTCTCTCTCACACACGCGACACACTTACTCCTAACTCTCTAACACACCCACTCTCAGCATGGCCTCAAGAAACGTTAAAATATATAATTCAGCAAAGAGAAGGATTTGGAAGTTACATATATATATATATTTTAATCAAATATATGCACTATATTGACTCATGGACTTTTTTTTGGTTTAGCTTTTAATTTTTGTTTCAGGGAGGATGATCGGGCGTAGGAATGCAAGGGGGGTCGAATATATAAATATATATTCCTGGGATCCTCCCGGGCGCAAGTTCGAATCCTCGTCACGGCCCTTGTGGATTTGTTCATTTGATGCATCACGTTAGTGTGATCTCTGTGTGTGATTTGTTCATATATTATATATATATATTATATATATATATATATATATATATATATATATATATATATATATATATATATATATATATATATATATATATATATATATATATATGGCACAACTCTCCTAAACACGAGAGTTAAGTATACAACTTTAGAACACTTTCCCACCAGGAGACTCGAACCCTAGCCACCACAGATGCCTTCCAGCAACTGGCATAACAGGTACGCCTGTTAAGGCGTACCTGTTATGCCAGTTGCTGGAAGGCTTCTGTGCTGGCTAGGGTTCGAGTCTCCTGGTGGGAAAGTGTTCTAAAGTTGTATATATATATATATATATATATATATATATATATATATATATGTCGTACCTAATAGCCAGAACTAACTTTTCAGCCTACTATTCAAGGCCCGATTTGCCTAATAAGCCAAGTTTTCCTGAATTAATATATTTACTGTAATTTTTTTCTTATGAAATGATAAAGCAACCCTTTTCTCTATGTATGAGGTCAATTTTTTTTTATTGGAGTTAAAATTAACGTAGATATATGACCGAACCTAACCAACCCTACCTAACCTAACCTAACCTATATTTATAGGTAAGGTTAGGTTAGGTAGCCAAAAAAAGCTAGGTTAGGTTAGGTTAGGTAGGTTAGGTAGACGAAAAAACATTAATTCATGAAAACTTGGCTTATTAGGCAAATCGGGCCTTGAATAGTAGGCTGAGAAGTGCGTTCTGGCTATTAGGTACGACATATATATATATATATATATATATATATATTGTGACGGTAACGCGTTGGTGTTCGGCTGTTCAAAGCTAGGGGTATGGCCTCGTCACATAGAATTAAAAAAAATAGAAAATCTGGAACTTCGTCTGTGGTAAGGTAAGGAGAAGACACACAAAACACAAGTAAATTTTAACAATGAAATTTTAATTACGTTAGATAAACAAAACATGAATAAAATGGACATACAAATTCGTATAATAAAATCAATCAATCAAAATAATAAGAATAATTAAATGGCAAAAATGAAAAGTTACGTTAAGACAAGTGAGCAATAACAAGCTGTGCAATATACAATAAAATGAGAGGTGCGGGAATATTGGCTTTAAGCTATCACCTCTCTTAGTACACTTAAGCCAAAGCTCAGTCTACCAGGAAGAAGTGTTAACCGTATGAAAGCACTGAATATTCTGAGGACTGAGGTCGTGGCGGCCCCAGACATCGAGTAGTATGGGGGGGGTGGAGTGCAGTTGCAGCCAGACCGGCGGCCAATCAGCGAGTAGCCGGCAACAAGACAGGTAGTTTGGCGGTTTGAGGCTGAGCAGGTGTCCCTGGCTGCATACGTTTTGCGCTCTGGCAAACCTTGGAGATGTTGTTGTCGTTGTTGGACATTTCTTCCATAGTAGTTTTATATCTTTGTTGCGACGTATTTTTGGAGGGAAGAGCAGGCTCAATCTCTTGAAGGAGATTATCGTCACAATATATATATGAATTTATATGTATACCAGATGCACTCCTGCACGAAACCATACTCCTTGAGGATAGGTTGGAGGAGGCGGGGGGGGGGGTGGTACACCCCTGGGGTACACAGTCCACCAATCAGGATTCAGTACGCTGGTGAAGTGGTGATCCACTTCGCCAGCGATTGGCCATCAGGATTGGCCAGCCATCCCTCCACCAGTCTTGGATATTATTAACTAAGCACCTGGGTCTGCCTGACTGTTCGTCCCCCTCCCCCCCCCCCCCCTTTTCTCTATCTGTCTATATGGCCAGATATCTGTCCATTTCTGTCTGTATTTATCTCTTTAACTATTTATCAATCATCTATCTATCTACATCTCTCTCTCTCCATCTATATCTACCGTCTATATGTCTGTCTACTACAATTCCCCCCTTCTATCCCTTTTTCCCGTCCTCTTAAGAAATGTATTATTAACAAGCATTGAAACACTGTCTAACTCAGAAAATATATTTTTACTATCACCAAAAAACTCCACGGGGATCACACCGTACATTTCACACTGGGAGCGGGTGTAAATAAATGCTCGTATGTCTAAAAAACATTTAACTTCAGCCTATACGGGGACTAGCCTTATGCCCGTCCAGTACCCGTGACATTTTCCTCTGTCAATTTGGGTGAGGCTAGCCCCGAGCCTCTGACCTCCAGCTTTAGACAGAGAGAGACAGACAGACAGTACATACTCTTTTACAGGTATGTATTTATGTATGATACATGTAAGCTACAGATAGGCTTCACCACTGTAACCATGTACACTACACACAGCCATCAACACTGTAACCATGTACACTCCTTGCGGACATCCTCGTCACTGTAACCATCTTCCTTACACACTGTCTTAATTCATCACTGTAGCTTTCTTAATTACACACTATCTTTATCACTGTAATATCTTCACTACACACGATCTTTATCACTGTCACCATCCTCAC
>NC_091196.1:28143522-28158522 GCF_040958095.1 Procambarus clarkii
TATATATATATATATATGACAGTGTCAGACCACGGAGGAAGAATTGAAACAGGAATTTCCTTAAGTACTTTCGTATATTAATACATCTTCAGAAGGAATGAAATGAAGATGTATTTCTTCAGAAGGATTTCATTCCTTCTGAAGATGTATTAATATACGAAAGTACTTAAGGAAATTCCTGTTTTAATTCTTCCTCCGTGGTCTGACACTGTCACATTTTTCATCACGTGTTAATTTTCGTGATTTACACACATACACACACACACACACATATTATTTATATATATATATATATATGTATATATATATATATATATATATATATATATATATATATATATATATATATATATATATATATATATATATATATTATAGTCACACTGAATTAGTCATTTCTCCAGATAATTGTCTCACCTTGAGAGAAAAAAAAAAGATCGTGCTTCATATACCGTACATTTCTTAAGATGTGACGACCATGACATGTCAGATGTGATGAAATAATCACTGCTGGGAGATGCTGTGATCTGCCAGAGCTGACGTGTAGTGTGGGTTGAGCAACTGGCTCTCACCTCCCTTACCTCCTGTCAGTCTGCTTCAACAAGTATTAAACGAAAACTCTTGCAACATAATATTAAATTTTTTGTTATGTGATGACATTTGTGATTTGAGGAATCATTCCAAAATAGTTCGTATTTTTTCGATTGTGAAGCGTTTTTGGGTGACTGAGAAAAATATGTATATATTTAGCAGTTTTTAGCATGTTATCGCTTAATGACTGTATATCTGTATGTGTATATATCTGTGTGCGTCGGTGTGTGTGTGTGTGTGTGTGTGTGTGTGTGTGTGTGTGCGTGTGTGTGTGCGTGTGTGTGTGTGTGTGTGTGTGTGTGTGTGTGTGTGTGTGTGTGTGTGTGTGTGTGTGTGCGCGTGTGTGTGCGTGTGTGTGTGCGTGTGTGTACTCACCTATATGTACTCACCTATGTGCTTGCAGGATCGAGCATTGACTCTTGGATCCCGCCTTTCTAGCTATCGGTTGTTTACAGCAATGACTCCTGTCCCATTTCCCTATCATACCTAGTTTTAAAAGTATGAATAGTATTTGCTCCCACAACCTGTTCCCCAAGTGCATTCCATTTTTCTACTACTCTCACGCTAAAAGAAAACTTCCTAACATCTCTGTGACTCATCTGAGTTTCCAGTTTCCACCCATGTCCCCTCGTTCTGTTATTATTACGTGTGAACATTTCATCTATTTCCACTTTATCAATTCCCCTGAGTATTTTATATGTCCCTATCATATCTCCTCTCTCCCTTCTTTTCTCTAGTGTCGTTAGGTTCAGTTCCTTCAGCCGCTCTTCATATCCCATCCCTCGTAACTCTGGGACAAGCCTCGTCGCAAACCTCTGAACCTTCTCCAGTTTCTTTATGTGTGTGTGTGTGTGTGTGTGTGTGTGTGTGTGTGTGTGTGTGTGTGTGTGTGTGTGTGTGTGTGTGTGTGTGTGTGTGTGTGTGTTAGATGAGGCAACAATTATAGATTCACATCCACTTCTACAAAAAGTTAATTGAACTTCAATTAATTATCAGCTTAAGAGTTCTTTGGATTCAATTACTCCCCATTCAAGTGCGCTTGACGTAGGGTGGACGAACCAGAGTGAACGTTGCTACGAGGTTGCAGGAACGTAACAACGTTTAAAAAAAAGTCGTAGCTACTTTACCTAGTCTTCAGGGGGAAGGAGGGGGGGGCGGGGGTAAGGTCCCGGAACACGAATAAAGATGTTAATAATAATAATAAGTAACACGTGTGGCTTAAGGAACATAACGTGTATTATGGAGGGTGGAAGTACGAGGGTAATTCATGGAATTAGAGCAAGAAGCAGGATTTTGACGAATGATGAGTGATTAGGGGAAGGGGGGTAGGGGAAGGGGGGTAGGGGAGGGGGGGTAGGGGAAGGGGGGTAGGGGAAGGAGGGTAGGGGAAGGAGGGTAGGGGAAGGGGGGTTGGGGATGGGTGGTAGGGGAAGGGGGTAGGGGAAGGGGGGTTGGGGAAGGAGGGTAGGGGAAGGAGGGTAGGGGAAGGGGGGTAGGGGAAGGGGGTAGGGGAAGGAGGGTAGGGGAAGGAGGGTAGGGGAAGGAGGGTAGGGGAAGGAGGGTAGGGGAAGGGGGTAGGGGAAGGAGGGTAGGGGAAGGAGGGTAGGGGAAGGAGGGTAGGGGAAGGGGGGTAGGGGAAGGAGGGTAGGGGAAGGAGGGTAGGGGAAGGAGGGTAGGGGAAGGAGGGTAGGGGAAGGAGGTAGGGGAAGGGGGGTTGGGGAAGGAGGGTAGGGGAAGGGGGGTAGGGGAAGGGGGGTAGGGGAAGGGGGTAGGGGAAGGAGGGTAGGGGAAGGGGGGTTGGGGAAGGGTGGTAGGGGAAGGGGGGTTGGGGAAGGGGGGTAGGGGAAGGAGGGTAGGGGAAGGGGGTAGGGGAAGGAGGGTAGGGGAAGGGGGGTTAGGGAAGGGTGGTAGGGGAAGGGGGTAGGGGAAGGAGGGTAGGGGAAGGAGGGTAGGGGAAGGAGGGTAGGGGAAGGGGGGTTGGGGAAGGAGGGTAGGGGAAGGGGGGTAGGGGAAGGGGGGTTGGGGAAGGAGGGTAGGGGAAGGGGGGTGGTGGAAGGAGGGTAGGGGAAGGGGGTAGGGGAAGGAGGGTAGGGGAAGGGGGTAGGGGAAGGAGGGTAGGGGAAGGAGGGTAGGGGAAGGAGGGTAGGGGAAGGAGGGTAGGGGAAGGAGGGTAGGGGAAGGGGGGTAGGGGAAGGAGGGTAGGGGAAGGAGGGTAGGGGAAGGAGGGTAGGGGAAGGGGGGTAGGGGAAGGAGGGTAGGGGAAGGAGGGTAGGGGAAGGAGGGTAGGGGAAGGGGGGTTGGGGAAGGAGGGTAGGGGAAGGGGGGTAGGGGAAGGGGGGTTGGGGAAGGAGGGTAGGGGAAGGGGGGTAGGGGAAGGGGCTAGGGGAAGGAGGGTAGGGGGTAGGAGAAGGGGGGTTATTATGGCACTGCGAGGGAGGTGATATAAGGGAGTTACTTTGCGTTACCTTGTGTTGGCTTCGTGGATCAACGTTTCCGCGGCCCGGTCTTTCACCTGCCCAACAGGACGGGGGTCAGGTCAACACGTCAGGCTGTTCGCAGCCTAAGGAAAGGGAAGGGGTCAACTGGAGGGGCGAGTGTTGCAGAGAGTAGGAGGTGTGGGGGGGGGGAGGGAGGAGGACATCGAGGAGGGAGGGGGAGGGGAGGGGAAACGATAGTGGAGAGGAGAAAAGAGAAGGGAAGAGGAGGGAGGGAGGGAGGGAAAAGGAGAGGAGGAGGGGAGGGAGGGAAAAGGAGAGGAGGAGGGAGCGGAGGGGAAGGAGGGTGTAAGTAGATAGTAACGATAAGAAGAGAGACATCCCCCCCCCCACTTCACCTGCAAGCAAAGTCTTCTATCAACACCATCTTCCAATCAATTCTTCTGTCAACTGAATGTTTTACAACATTTGCTGTCACAATGTTTGTGTTCCGTTCAGTAAACAATAAAGCGGGCCCATCACCACCTAAAAAGAACAAGAAAAAAACAAACAAACACTAAACCAATCCCACAAAATATCCCACTCAAAAAAATCCACAATAAGCAGATGAAGAAGTTAGCCAGAGATGAAAAAAAATACAAATACAAATGGTTTGCAACTGCAAATGCAATGATGCCAGGATGAAAGTTAACGGCCAACCATCATTGCCAAGATGATTGAAGTGGAGGGATTGGGGGGGGGGATGGGAGGGATGTAGGGGAAAAGGGAGTTGGGGGGGGGGGAGGGAGTGGGTGGGGGGATGCATCGAGAAAACACCTACGAACACGACCCTAAAAAGATGGTGGTTATGGAATTTGAGAAAGCATGAGAGAGAGAGAGAGAGAGAGAGAGAGAGAGAGAGAGAGAGAGAGAGAGAGAGAGAGAGAGAGAGAGAGAGAGAGAGAGAGAGAGAGAGAGAGAGAGAGAGAGAGGAGAGAGAGAGATAGAAACTACGTCATTAGTAGCAAACAGCACTACCCAAGTCATGTCTCCACGACCTTCGTTATCCTACACGACCCGCAGGCCAAGTATCCGTTCAGACGACACAACGATGCACAATCACCATCCATCCGTCCACACCTCTCTAAGGGGAACATTAGTTCCAAATTTCCAAAAAAAAAAAAAAAAAAAAAAAAAAAAAAAAAAAAAAATTAAATTAAAACTAGTTCGATTTCAATCAAACTTTTTTGACTAGTTGTATACGAAAAGGGTTTCATCTGGTCCAAGTCTCGACATCGTAGCATAAATTGGAAGGGAGGAAAAAATATTGAATTATGTGTCAAAATTTTTCCAAAATCGTAAAAAATTGACATCAAACACAAGTGTCAACTGAAATCATGTCTATGTCTCTCAGCTATCACAATAGCATATATTAAAAAATATATATAATTAGTTTTATTAAAAAAAATGGTTAAACTTTTGTTTTCAATTTTATTTTTCTTATTTGTTTATCGGACGATTTGCATGAAACTTATACACCTGACTGCACGTAAGACTATATGTAAGGGTACCAATTCTGGAGGAAACTGGTTGATGTCAACCTCAGCCACAGATGGCAGCACCTTAGACTTCAATATCTTAATGATATATTATTCAAGTGACATAAACGAGTTGGTTCTCTTTCATTTTCATTCAATTTACATGAGACGTTCACCTTATATATAAAGTTTGTCTCTAAAATCTGAAGGAAGCGTTTTATCCTTAGTTCATTTATTGATTTTATAAATAGCAATAAACATGATATATTTGCATAATTTCTTAGGGGGGAACTTTGACTATTTGTATTAGGACAACTAAAGATATTTTGGAAAATCCCTTCCTACAGATCCTATATTATAGAGGACACGACCACTATCCGCGCCCCACGATGCACGACCCCACCAGTAAACTCCCGATTGTTTGATTGTACGTTATCTCCGATCCCGCGATTGCTGTTGTAACTCTATACAACCGTTTCTTTCGGCTTATTGACAAAAATACGCAAAAAGCCGGTGACCGTCTTGCGTCTTAGGGATAACTTCTCTAAATATTGCTGCCAGGAGTACTTTGTCGCACACTGTAGGAATGAAAAACTATCGCAACTCGCCTATAAACGCCACGATACTGAATCTATGTACGTTCCAATGAGCGCCCCTTCCAACCTTTCCTGCCGGAGTTGGTCGTGTCAGGGAGGAGACGACGAGCGTTGAGATACCGCTGAGTGGGAGAGACAGCGCCGCAGGGAGTGACAATCGGGACACACCGATAACACATGCCCCGGTATAGCTGACCCGCGTCGAAGCCTGTGTCAGCCGCTATATTGGGCTTGAGCGGTTTTATGGAAGGTAATTGTTGGTTTGGAGGGAATGACCATTGAGAAATCCGGTGTGGTTGAGGCTGAGGGCGAGGTGGTGGCAGCGTCAGATAATTTACCGCTTCCACCAAACAGACTTTAACTTGCTCCCCGATAGCAGGGTGAATATTGTCTTGTCAGAGAAAACCTATTTACGAGTGAATCTTGTGGCTGAGACCACAAGATGTTTCGCAACGTGTCTGATTGTCTGAGGTGATTGTAGGCGCCACATTTCGCCCGCGCTTTAAAATTCTTCGGAGTCAAAGGAAACTCGACCTTGAGACTACCAACGGAAAGTCTACTCTATACTCGCGCGTCAAAAACAAAAGAGCATCGAGATATTGACTTGTTACTGAACCTGGCGCTGGATTTTATATTTACCATGACGTCACTTATATTCTCACGCAGATATGCCAGATCGAATCTGCCTTGAGCCTCGTTCATAGTCCAGATCTCACAAGATGTTCAACCATAAGGATTCTGCCAGAAAAATACAGGTCGCTTCCAAAAGGCTTACAACCAAGTTGATATATTCTTATACAGGTTAATATCACTGATAATATCAACAACGCCATGAACTCATGAATCAATATATATATATATATATATATATATATATATATATATATATATATATATATATATATATATATATATATATATATATATATATATATTGGTGCCCATGGTGGTTACATACGGCATATTGTGAGACATACCCTCTGCTGCAGGTATACTGTAAGACATACCATTGCTGCAGGTATACTGTAAGACATACCCCCTGCTGCAGGTATACTGTAAGACATACCCCCTGCTGCAGGTATACTGTAAGACATACCCCTGCTGCAGGTATACTGTAAGACATACCCCATGCTGCAGGTATACTGTAAGACATACCCCCTGCTGCAAGTATACTGTAAGACATACCCCTGCTGCAGGTATACTGTAAGACATACCCTCATCCTTCTGTTCACCAAATTACTCAGCAAACTACACATTTGTTAAGCGTCAAAATTAAAGCCACCTCTGTAACTTTCAGTGTCAAATCTGGAACTTGCAGTGGCACCTCTGGAACTTGCAGTGTCAAATCTGGAACTTGCAGTGGCACCTCTGGAACTTGCAGTGGCACCTCTGGAACTTGCAGTGGCACCTCTGGAACTTGCAGTAAGACATACCCCTGCTGCAGGTATACTGTAAGACATACCCCATGCTGCAGGTATACTGTAAGACATACCCCCTGCTGCAAGTATACTGTAAGACATACCCCTGCTGCAGGTATACTGTAAGACATACCCTCATCCTTCTGTTCACCAAATTACTCAACAAACTACACATTTGTTAAGTGTCAAAATTAAAGCCACCTCTGTAACTTGCAGTGTCAAATCTGGAACTTGCAGTGGCACCTCTGGAACTTGCAGTGGCACCTCTGGAACTTGCAGTGGCACCTCTGGAACTTGGAGTGGCACCTCTGGAACTTGGAGTGGCACCTCTGGAACTTGCAGTGGCACCTCTGGAACTTGCAGTGGCACCTCTGGAAATTGCAGCGGCACCTCTGGAACTTGGAGTGGCACCTCTGGAAATTGCAGTGGCACCTCTGGAACTTGCAGTGGCACCTCTGGAACTTGCAGTGGCATCTCTGGAACTTGCAGTGGCACCTCTGGAACTTGCAGTGGCACCTCTGGAACTTGCAGTGGCACCTCTGGAACTTGCAGTGACACCTCTGGAAATTGCAGTGGCACCTCTGGAACTTGCAGTGGCACCTCTGGAACTTGCAGTGGCATCTCTGGAACTTGCAGTGGCATCTCTGGAACTTGCAGTGGCACCTCTGGAACTTGCAGTGGCATCTCTGGAACTTGCAGTGGCACCTCTGGAACTATGCACCCACTCCCTAAGCCAGTCATGTGTGCGAGAAAGAAAAATACCGCAACTTTGAGAAAGACAAAAAAATCGCGCAAAATATATAAATAAATCACAGTAATATTGACATATAATAAATTAATATAACATAATAAATTATGTTAACATAATAAATTATAATAATAAATTAAAATAATATAACATAAATTACCAGGATCATTATTACCGACCCCAGACGAGCCTAGCGGCTGCCAGCCACGACAGCATCAGAGCCCCGTCTTGGGCGGACCTCAAGATCCCACTTTGACAACTATATTAGGTTTATAAGCGATCGGATCCCCTAGCGAGGGGTCGCGAGCCGACCCCTGAGTGGTCTGGAGAGGGTGTGGAGAGGGGGGGAGGATTCCAGACCATATGAGATCTCTTGGCTCGCGTCCCGGAACTTGTGTTGGATTACGTTCCATGTTCCAGCTGGCACGGGTAGTTCAATTTCGCACGGAGGTTGTCTCCCACACAACGTAATTACAGCGTTCATAACGTCGCTACGACGTTGAAATAACGTCGTAGCCACGTAAAATGCGTTGTTCTGGCGGTCGTGACTATGTAGCGCTGTTCTAATAATAGACAGCATCTCTATTCCATCTCTACTCACGCCGACGATAGATGACGGAGATGTTGGTTCAGCGAGCGGCGAGTCGGTGGGTCGGAGACTCAGAAGAGGACTAAGCTACATGCGCTGGAGTTAAGCGCATAGCTATCAGAGCACCAACTACCTTCCATCAATAGTCTTGGAAAGCCAAAAATGTTTTGTGCGTCGATGACGGTCGTCACTTCACCTCATCACCGGGAAGACGATGATCCAAACGACCACTTTTTTTTTTTACGATAGTTCCCGAAAGTTGAAAATTGCAGTTTGGTAGCTGCTTCTGGACACTTTCCTTATTAAAATCACTCAATACCTCGGTCGATATAGAGCTTTGGTCTCACACGCTAGTGGGGGTGCACGGTTCGAGTCTCCTAGAGCCCAGGTGAATGAACTGAGAGAGAGCTCAGCATAAGGGATGACGCTGAGCAAGAATGAGACGTAGCCGCGTACCGGTGACTACTAGTACTAGTACTATCCCGCCAAACACACACCGAAACTACGACGTTGGTACAACGTTCGAGCAAGTTTGAACACCTCCTAACCAGTTATAACAACCAATATAGCAAGTTGTAACAACGTTCTGATACGTCATAAACACGTTAAGCCAAGATGTAACAACTTTATTACAAGTTGTAACAAGCGGAAAATAGAGACAGTTACGGTTTGTGTTTCCAGGGTATATACGTACCTCGGCCGTGCGTGATAGTTCTGTGAGGTGATTAATGTTACTGGAACAAGCGCTCGGTTATACAGACTTAAAGGAAAAAAGGAAACTATCAGGGGAAGGCGATAAGCCATTACGACTTTATAGCACTAGGAAGGTATCAGGATAAGGATTTGGGACGGAACTGCGGGAAAGGAATGGTGCCCAAGCACTTGGACGGTCGGGGATTGAACGCCGACCTGCGTGAAGCGAAACCGTCGCTCTACCGAACTCAAGATTGTAGTTTTGTGTTCACCCGCCGTAGGAGGACTCACCGTGCAATGCAAGAACAGGAAGACCGCATCAATTTGCTCATCAAGAACTCCTCCCCCTCCCCCAGACGGCAAATGAAACGCTTTTAAAGAGACGAATGTCGTATAAATGCGTGTATATGCCCACTTGGTCAGCTCCTGCTATCTCTATATATAGCAAAGAAGGCAACAACTTTTTTTTTAAAGACGCCAGACAAGGTTTTATCCAAGATCACATTATTTCTACACACAACCAGACCATTATCAAAGATATTCTGACCAGCAAAACCAAAATAGTCGACAAATGCAGCGATAACAGGTGATTAGCCATAGCCGAATCCCAACACATCAAACACTCATCCAACTCACTTCCCCCACACTTATATGGGGCCTCAGCCGACCAATAAGGATGCAGGGTAAGATGACCCGATCACCTCGATTGGGTCATTCCTCACCTCATCCTATATGGAATATATGTACTGTCACCTTTGCTAATGTGTGTAATCCAAAGTTACAGTTCCGCTCCTGTGCCAGGTACGTTCACTACGGGCTCACCATAGCCCGTGCTACCTGGAACTTTTTTTGTTCCCAGAAGCTGATTGTTAAACAACAGCTAATTTCTATATTCCCTTTTCCTTCTGCCTCCGAAGATGTTCAAGAGAGTTTTAGCGGCTCGCGTCATTTAGCAACACTCGGCAGGCTAAATAAAATGGTAAGTTTTTGTTTTGGGGAGTTAATTTTTCAACTTCATTCACGGGTAAACATGCGAAATATAGAGGAAAACCGTGTTAAAATCATTGATATATATCCTTGGTTAACGAATAGAGACTGCAAGGAGGTTTCTTAAATATCTTTGTTCCAGGTTCATTAAATCTACAAGAGATCCAAGAGTGCCAATTTTTCTCTTCCAGCGCCTCAGTGTAGCGATCCAGAGGGGGAATGCCTGATGCGTCCTCGGTTTCTGCCCGACGTCGGAGGAATTCGAAAAAATCTACAGCCTCTAGGAAACAAATTTGCCTTAATTTCCTCTTAATGTCCACTTTTTGTAAGCAATCAGACATGTAACTGTGTAACCTTGTATAATAAAGTGTGCAACATAAGTAATATCAAAAGAGGTGGTAGGAGAAGTGAACACTTATACGTATTTAGAGTTAAACGGCAAGTTTTCTCCGACTGCTCTGTATTCCCTTCTCCAAGGCTATGTGTCTCTACAAAATTAACACGTGATGAAAAATGACAGTGTTAGACCACAAAGGAAGAATTGAAACAGGAATTTCCTTAAGTACTTTCGTATTTAATAATACATCTTCAGAAGGTTCATGAGATATATATATATATATTATATATTATATATATATATATTATATATATATATATATATTATATATTATATATATATATATATATATATTATATATTATATATTATATATATATATATTATATATATATATATTATATATTATATATATATATATATATATATTATATATTATATATATTATATATTATATATATATTATATATATATATATATATATATTATATATATATATATATATATATATATATATATATATATATATATATATATATATATATATATATATATATATATATATATATATATATATAAATTTTGTGAGGGTACCACCTCTGGTGCCAATGTGGGGACCCATAGCCTCGGAGAAGAAAATAAAAAGTATTCAGAGGAGACCTTGTGGTTTCTCACTGAACACTAATATTATCTTCTCCTACCACCCCCATTCTTTTGTATGTACACATATATATTTACTTTATTTGAACTTTGTTACAAAAAAGGAGTTACATATGGGTTACAAAGATGGTTGTCATAGGTTGTCGAGTTCCTCCAGCTCCTCAGATGGCGGGCAGGAACCCTGGATGCAGTGCGCATTTCCCCTCTGTATCGCCACACTGAGGCGCTGGAAAAGAAAGCTTGCAGCTCTCGGGTCCCTTGTTGTTTCAATGAGCCTAGAACCCAGTTCCTTCAAAAAACTGGTAGCACTTTTACCCCAGGCGCCGAGCGTCTCAGAAGCAATGGGGACAAAATTGTAGTGGTGATCCAGTTCTCTATACTTACGGGATTTGGCTGCTTCCCTGTGGGTGGCAGCGCCACCTGGTTGTGCAACACTGAAGTAAATGTAGGTGTTAGCCAGGGTTGATACGCACGTGTAGTCCCATACCAACTGCTTGCCATTCTTCCAGGGGTTCACTGTGATACCATCCGGGCGACCAATAAGAGCATCAGAGTTACGGGGCGTTAGGTAACGGGGCTCTCTTTCAGCTGGGCATCCAGCTGTGGTGAGGCTCCTCTTGATGATGTCGTTAACTTCACTGTGCCTCGAGTGCCATCCCCCTGTGCTTTGGCAGAGTAGGCCATGGTGACCGTACCTGTCAGCCACCACCTCGCCGCAAATACACCTATATCTGGTGTGGATTGGGGCAGCAAGGCGGAGGGCCACAGCAATTCGGAGGGCGTGTGGTGTGAGACGCGTGCCAGTTGCCGACATTGGGGTTGCTAACAGGAAATCCCCTGCATGTGGTGCTGCTACTGCTGTGAGGCGAGCAATGTCGTGTTGTGTTGTTGCAGCACCCAGGCACTCTGCAGCAACTTGGTCTACAATGGGACCATCCCAGCTGGATTGCTTGTGGGATTTTGGGGATGGTGGTTGAGGTGATTGGCCTGCACGAGAGGCCCACTCTGTGGCACAGCGTGTAAAATTGGGATCATGTACACCTGCCAGCTGATGAAAGTGGGCAGGTAGAATTTCCTTCACAAGGTCGTCGGATGCTGATAAGGAGGACAGGAAGGCTGGAACAGCGATTTGCGTTGCTGTTCGAACTCCGAGGCCCCCAAGTCTTACGGGAAGAGAGGCTTGTTTCCACTGTAGGTCAACGAGAGAGAGGTTAAGGGCTTTTTCTAGCATTGATTTCAGTAACCGGTCATACTCACTTAGTTTTTGGCTACTGTAAGATGGTGAACACCTCAGAAAGTAGGTTAACCTGGGGAGGGACAGACATCTGGTGATGAGGTAGAGTGCATCATGAGCATCAATATCCTCAATCCTCCCATCCATCCTCTTAAGGTCGGCGATTTTCTTATCAAGGACCTCATCGATGGCTTTCAACCCCAGGGGAGCTCCTAGGAGTGTGCTGTCTTCAGGTTTAGTTTTATGGATATTTGGCAGAAGACCCTCTATTCTCTCTACGATGCCCTGGTTGGAACA
Organism: Procambarus clarkii; assembly: GCF_040958095.1. Lineage (NCBI taxonomy): Eukaryota > Metazoa > Arthropoda > Malacostraca > Decapoda > Cambaridae > Procambarus > Procambarus clarkii. The sequence continues at coordinate 28,155,624 of NC_091196.1, forward strand.
TATTATTTCACATTTAGAAGGGTTCAGGGTGAGGCCTAAAACTGCACCTTGCTCCTGGATTTTTCTGATGTCCTCCAGGAGGGAGTCTTGGGAGACAGCTAGGGTACCATCATCCAAGAACCAGATGTTAAGCTCGCTGGACAGGACCTCTGTGACTTGTCTGATGACTAAGCAGAAAAGGAGAGGAGCGAGGGGGTCACCCTGTTGGACGCCTTCTCGCGAGTCAATTTCATGTTCGCCAAAAAGTAGCTTAAGATCCATACTGTAGCATGAATGTACAAAAGGGTAGAGGGAAGGGAAATGACTATGAACCGCACGGAGTACAGCATCCCTCGGCACCAAATTGAAGGCATTTTTGAAATCTAGCTTGATAAGGGCCTTTTCGTCTGTGATGTTGGCGATGAAGGCTCGAGCTGCATGGGCTGCCGCCTCACACCCTTGTGGAATGCCAAACCCGAGCTGTTTTGGCTACAGCATGTTGGCCGCTGCATCACTAACTGTTCTTGCAGCTGCCTTTGCGACGAGACGCCGGAGAGAATTGCCCCATTGCCCATTATATATATATATATATATATATATATATATATATATATATATATATATATATATATATATATATATATATATATATATATATATATATATATATATATATATTATACACGACACAGTTGCATAAACAAGTTGCACAAGTTGTATGTAATATAAAAAACTCATCTCTGTGAAGAATTCGAACCTCAGAAAGACAGGTGCATCACACACACAGACATAACCAGTACGATACCAACCACTCCCTGGACGACTGTTAAAAGGGTCAACAGTCGGTGCGGTTGGTGTCGTACTGGTTAAGTCACTGTATATATGTCAGCTCCCGAATGAGCACAGCCTATACAGCACACGAAGCCTCCTACGATCGTCAGTGCATGTGATTATTGTCGTATCTTTCACTATGTCTTGGCGATACAGGATGGTGTTGTAGTGTTGAGAATGATGCTGCTTAATACCTCACTCTTGCAAATAAAGTGTAAGACGTCTGTCTAGTCAATGTATTCACCGTATGTCCAATGTAGCATATGTTTCAGAGTGCACAGTCTCCAGAGCTGCATTTGTACTGATACACAACATTAGTACACCTCAGTGTGTCAGAGGAGGCAGAGATGTTATTTCTCATAATGAGGGAAGATGTATGAGGGTTGTTACAATAAATGACAGGACGAATCCTGGCATTTTCACTGCAAGGTTTACAATTCCTGTGAATTATGTCTCGTATCACCTTCTCATCCTTCTTGTATGCCCGAGTGAATGAATTTTTATAATGTCTTCTCTAGGGGCTGATTTTCCACCCCTGGAGCCTGATTATCTTCAGTCAGATGGCTGAAATAGCTTCTTACTTACTATATACTTACTTACGAAATCGTAAGAAGCTCGGCCGCCGTCTGACTAAGGATAATCAGGGCCACCAAGGGTGGAAAATTCGTCCCCAAGAGAAGATATTGTAGGTATATAGCAGTGGTTTCAGGCCCCCACAAAAGAAGACACCACTCAACAACGAGCCAGTATCGTTAGCAACTAACGGTAACAGCTGTAGACCCAGCCAGCTGGCTACAGTAACAGCTGTAGACCCAGCCAGCTGGCTACAGTAACAGCTGTAGACCCAGCCAGCTGGCTACAGTAACAGCTGTAGACCCAGCCAGCTGGCTACAGTAACAGCTGTAGACCCAGCCAGCTGGCTACAGTAACAGCTGTAGACCCAGCCAGCTGGCTACAGTAACAGCTGTAGACCCAGCCAGCTGGCTACAGTAACAGCTGTAGACCCAGCCAGCTGGCTACAGTAACAGCTGTAGACCCAGCCAGCTGGCTACAGTAACAGCTGTAGACCCAGCCAGCTGGCTACAGTAACAGCTGTAGACCCAGCCAGCTGGCTACAGTAACAGCTGTAGATCCAGCCAGCTGGCAACAGTAACAGCTGTAGACCCAGCCAGCTGGCTACAGTAACAGCTGTAGACCCAGCCAGCTGGTACAAGGGAACTCTCGTGTCAGAAAATACGACACGGAAACACCTCCGTCCGCAACTTCACAACTCCCTCGTCTTCTTGAACAGAAACTATTCCTTGCGTGTGGTGGATTGTATCGGATTGAGAAGTTAGGCTGTTAACGACCCCTAACGAGGTAATTACTGGCCGGAGGATCAAAGCAATGGCGGCTCGGCAATTAAACCTAACTCCCTAAAAAAGGATTTTCCAAAATTGCCAGTCAACGCTAATGAGTCATTTGCATGTAGAAGCGATTCGCCCAGCTAATCACACGCTCGCGTCAAATAAAACGCCGAAGCTTCGGCGTTTTTGACCGTTTTTGAGGTACACAAAATAATTACATATATATTGTTGTGATGAAAGAAATGAGTAGAACTTATGTCTGCAATATGAATCCTGTCAAGAACGTGTACCGTTGAAATATTAATTGACCTCAGTTGCATCTTCGTCTCGTTGGGAGATGTTTATTTGGTACTAGTGAGGTAGTGTTTATGGTACTGGTGGGGGAATGTTTATGGTACTGGTGGGGGAATGTTTATGGTACTGGTGGGGGAATGTTTATGGTACTGGTGGGGGAATGTTTATGGTACTGGTGGATGATGATCGTGGAGGGAGTGGAGAGAGGGGGGGGGAGTGGGGAGAGGGGGGGGAAGTGGGGAGAGGGGGGGGGGAAGTGGGGAGAGGGAGAGGGGGAGGGCAGTGGGAAGAGGGGTGGGGGTCATGTCGTCGTAGGCTCTAGGTGAAGGATTACTCGCTGTTTGTTCTTTAAAGACATCTCTAGAGTCCATTGCAGTTGAGACGGAGAACAGACAGTATCCAATTTGAACAGAAGTTTCTAATGTTATAAGTTAGAACCAGAGGTTTCC